>NW_026287716.1:135000-211973 GCF_023373465.1 Oncorhynchus keta | reverse complement strand
AAGCTAGCTAAAAACAGTAGGCGAGGCTAATCAGCTAGCACAACAAACAGCAGTGTTTAGATGGTGACCGTGTCTCCCTATCCTGGACTACAGTGTTTAGATGGTGACCATGTCTCCCTATCCTGGACTGCAGTGTTTAGATGGTGACCGTGTCTCCCTATCCTGGACTGCAGTGTTTAGATGGTGACCATGTCTCCCTATCCTGGACTACAGTGTTTAGATGGTGACCGTGTCTCCCTATCCTGGACTGCAGTGTTTAGATGGTGACCGTGTCTCCCTATCCTGGACTGCAGTGTTTAGATGGTGACCGTGTCTCCCTATCCTGGACTGCAGTGTTTAGATGGTAACCATATCTCCCCATCCCGGACTACAGTGTTTAAATGGTGACCATATCTCCCTATCCTGGACTGCAGTGTTTAGATCGTGACCATGTATCCCTATTCCTGACTGCAGTGTTTAGATGGTGACCGTGTCTCCCATGTCTCCCTATCCTGACTGCAGTGTTTAGATGGTGACCGTGTCTCCCTATCCTGGACTGCAGTGTTTAGATGGTGACCATGTCTCCCTATCCTGGGACTACAGTGTTTAGATGGTGACCAGTGTTTATCTCCCTATCCTGCAGTGTTTAGATGGTGACCATGTCTCCCTATCCTGGACTGCAGTGTTTAGATGGTGACCGTGTCTCCCTATCCTGGACTGCAGTGTTTAGATGGTGACCATGTCTCCCTATCCTGGACTGCAGTGTTTAGATGGTGACCGTATCTCCCTATCCTGGACTACAGTGTTTAGATGGTGACCGTGTCTCCCTATCCTGGACTACAGTGTTTAGATGGTGACCGTGTCTCCCTATCCTGGACTACAGTGTTTAGATGGTGACCGTGTCTCCCTATCCTGGACTACAGTGTTTAGATGGTGACCGTGTCTCCCCATCCTGGACTACAGTGTTTAGATGGTGACCGTGTCTCCCTATCCTGGACTGCAGTGTTTAGATGGTGACCATGTCTCCCTATCCTGGACTGCAGTGTTTAGATGGTGACCATGTCTCCCTATCCTGGACTGCAGTGTTTAGATGGTGACCGTGTCTCCCTATCCTGGACTGCAGTGTTTAGATGGTGACCGTGTCTCCCTATCCTGGACTACAGTGTTTAGATGGTGACCGTGTCTCCCTATCCTGGACTACAGTGTTTAGATGGTGACCGTGTCTCCCATAGTGTATATGACTGACTCAACACTGTGATATGCACCATGTATGAGTTGGATTGAATGTCTCATCCCAGCCTACCTTCATCCCTTAACCCATGAACAGTTCAATCACCTAAGTCATCTCATATGTCATCCGTCAGACATCTGGGGGTCGGGGATGAATCTATTTGATGATCCCTGGGTTAGAGGGTCGGGAGGAATCTAGTTGATGATCCCTGGGTTAGAGGGTCGGGGATGAATCTAGTTGATGATCCCTGGGTTAAAGTGTCGGGATGAATCAGTTGATGGTCCCTTGTGTTAGAGGGTCGGGATGAATCTAGTTGATGATCCCTGGGTTAGAGGGTTGGGATGAATCTAGTTGATGATCCCTGGGTTAAAGGGTCGGGGATGAATCTAGTTGATGATCCCTGGGTTAAAGGGTTGGGGATGAATTGAATTGATGATCCCTGGGTTAGAGGGTCGGGATGAATCTAGTTAATGATCCCTGGGTTAAAGGGTTGGGGATGAATCTAGTTGATGATCCCTGGGTTAGAGAGTCGGGAGGAATCTAGTTGATGATCCCTGGGTTAGAGGGTCGGGGATGAATCTAGTTGATGATCCCTGGGTTAAAGTGTCGGGATGAATCAGTTGATGGTCCCTTGTGTTAGAGGGTCGGGATGAATCTAGTTGATGATCCCTGGGTTAGAGGGTTGGGATTAATCTAGTTGATGATCCCTGGGTTAAAGGGTCGGGGATGAATCTAGTTGATGATCCCTGGGTTAGAGGGTTGGGATGAATCTAGTTGATGATCCCTGGGTTAAAGGGTCGGGGATGAATCTAGTTGATGATCCCTGGGTTAAAGGGTCGGGGATGAATCTAGTTGATGATCCCTGGGTTAGAGGGTCGGGATGAATCTAGTTGATGATCCCTGGGTTAGAGGGTCGGGATGAATCTAGTTGATGATCCCTGGGTTAGAGGGTCGGGATGAATCTAGTTGATGATCCCTGGGTTAAAGGGTCGGGGATGAATCTAGTTGATGATCCCTGGGTTTGAGGGTTGGGATGAATCTAGTTGATGATCCCTGGGTTAGAGGGTCGGGGATGAATCTAGTTGATGATCCCTGGGTTAGAGGGTTGGGATGAATCTAGTTGATGATCCCTGGGTTAAAGGGTTGGGATGAATCTAGTTGATGATCCCTGGGTTAAAGGGTTGGGATGAATCTAGTTGATGATCCCTGGGTTAGAGGGTCAGGATGAATCTAGTTGATGATTCCTGGGTTAGAGGGTCGGGATGAATCTAGTTGATGATCCCTGGGTTAGAGGGTCGGGATGAATCTAGTTGATGATCCCTGGGTTAGAGGGTTGGGATGAATCTAGTTGATGATCCCTGGGTTAAAGGGTTGGGGATGAATCTAGTTGATGATCCCTGGGTTAGAGGGTCGGGGATGAATCTAGTTGATGATCCCTGGGTTAGAGGGTTGGGATGAATCTAGTTGTTGATCCCTGGGTTAAAGGGTCGGGATGAATCTAGTTGATGATCCCTGGGTTAAAGGGTTGGGATGAATCTAGTTGATGATCCCTGGGTTAAAGGGTCGGGGATGAATCTAGTTGATGATCCCTGGGTTAGAGGGTTGGGATGAATCTAGTTGTTGATCCCTGGGTTAAAGGGTCGGGATGAATCTAGTTGATGATCCCTGGGTTAAAGGGTTGGGGATGAATCTAGTTGATGATCCCTGGGTTAAAGGGTTGGGATAAATCTAGTTGATGATCCCTGGGTTAGAGGGTTGGGGCTTCCAATGATCCTAACCTATCACATTGATTAGTTTTCAGTGAGAACTACAAAACTATCGACCGGCTACCCTGCCAACACACTGGCCCGCAGAGAGTGTGTGGGGATTGCTGTGTGTGTGTTTGTGTTTGTGTGTGGGGATTACTGTGTGTGTGTTTGTGTTTGTGTGTGGGGATTACTGTGTGTGTGTTTGTGTTTGTGTGTGGGGATTACTGTGTGTGTGTTTGTTTGTGTGTGGGGATTACTGTGTGTGTGTTTGTGTGTGGGAATTACTGTGTGTGTGTTTGTGTGTGGGGATTACTGTGTGTGTGTGTGGGGGAGGGGTCTTGGGACGTGGGAGTGTAGTAATAGATAGCTAGGTCAGAGGTTGATGGCTTACTGACTCCATACACAGCCATTACACTGCATCACTATTTCTCACAGAAGAGCTTAGGAAAGACACACCCTCTGGCTGGTCTCTCCATGGATCACTATAGCTCATGTAAGGGCTTTGGGAACACAGTGGGGGAAATAGAGAGAGAGAGTATTTAACTTGCTTTGGCAATGTAAACATATGTTTCCCATGCCAATAAATCCCCTTACATTGAAATAGAATTGAGAGAGAAGAGAATAGAAGAGGAGAGAAGAGAGAGATACTGTATGCACACACACACACACACACACACACACACACACACACACACACACACACACACACACACACACACACACACACACACACACACACACACACACACACACACACACACACACACTAGCATTGGTATATGAGTGTGTTTGTTAGATTAGCTCAGTTCAAAAGGCTAATGTCCACCATTACATCCCTGCTGCTTTAGCACACTGACTACCTCAATATCTACTGACAGAGAGAGAGGGAGGGAAGAGAGAGACGAGGAGAGGAGGGGGCGGTGAAGCGTCGACAGAGAGAGAGAGAGGGAGGGAAGAGAGAGACGAGGAGAGGAGGGGGATCCCTGAAGCGTCGACAGAGAGAGAGGGAGGGAGGGAAGAGAGAGACGAGGAGAGGAGGGGGAGTGAAGCGCCGACAGAGAGAGAGGGAGGGAGGGAAGAGAGAGACGAGGAGAGGAGGGGCTGTGAAGCGTCGACAGAGAGAGAGAGAGAGGAGGGAAGAGAGACGAGGAGAGGAGGGGGAGGTGAAGCGTCGACAGAGAGAGAGAGGGAGGGAGGGAAGAGAGAGACGAGGAGAGGAGGGGAGGTGAAGCGTCGACAGAGAGAGAGGGAGGGAGGGAAGAGAGAGACGAGGAGAGGAGGGGGGATTACTGAAGCGTCGACAGAGAGAGGGGAGGGAGGGAGGGAAGAGAGAGACGAGGAGAGGAGGGGGAGGGAAGCGTCGACAGAGAGAGAGGGAGGGAGGGAGGGAAGAGAGAGACGAGGAGAGGAGGGGGCGTGAAGCGTCGACAGAGAGAGAGGGAGGGAGGGAAGAGAGAGACGAGGAGAGGGGGATTACACTGAAGCGTCGACAGAGAGAGAGGGAGGGAGGGAAGAGAGAGACGAGGAGAGGAGGGGAGGTGAAGCGTCGACAGAGAGAGAGGGAGGGAGGGAGGGAAGAGAGAGACGAGGAGAGGAGGGGAGGTATTTAAGCGTCGACAGAGAGAGAGGGAGGGAGGGAGGGAAGAGAGAGACGAGGAGAGGAGGGGGGAGGTGAAGCGTCGACAGAGAGAGAGGGAGGGAGGAAAGAGAGAGACGAGGAGAGGAGGGGGAGGGAAGCGTCGACAGAGAGAGAGGGGGAGGGAGGAGGAAGAGAGAGACGAGGAGAGGAGGGGGCGGTGAAGCGTCGACAGAGAGAGAGGGAGGAGGAGAAGAGAGAGACGAGAGAGAGGAGTGAAAGGTCGACAGAGAGGGAGGGAGGGAGGGAGAAGAGAGAGACGAGGAGAGGAGGGGGAGGTGAAGCGTCGACAGAGAGAGAGGAGGGAGGAGGGAAGAGAGAGACGAGGAGAGGAGGGGGGCGGTGAAGCGTCGACAGAGAGAGAGAGAGGGAGGGAGGGAAGAGAGAGACGAGGAGAGGAGGGGGAGGTGAAGGGACAGAGAGAGAGGGGAGGGAGGGAAGAGAGAGACGAGGAGAGGAGGGGGAGGTGAAGACAGTGAGAGAGGGAGGGAGGGAGGAGAGAGACGAGGAGAGGAGGGGAGGTGAAGCGTCGACAGAGAGAGAGGAGGGAGGGAGGGAAGAGAGAGACGAGGAGAGGAGGGGGACAGTGAAGCGTCGACAGAGAGAGGAGGGAGGGAGGAGAGGAAGAGAGAGACAGAGGAGAGGAGGGGAGGGGAGAGGAGGGGAGGTGAAGCGTCGACAGAGAGAGAGGGAGGGAGGGAGAGAGAGACGAGGAGAGGAGGGGGAGGTGAAGCGTCGACAGAGAGAGAGGGAGGGAGGGAGGAGAGACGAGGAGAGGAGGGGGGTGAAGCGTCGACAGAGAGAGAGAGGGGGGAGGGAAGAGAGAGACGAGGAGAGGAGGGGGAGGTGAAGCGTCGACAGAGAGAGAGGAGGGAGGGAAAGAGAGAGACGAGGAGAGGAGGGGGCGGTGAAGCGTCGACAGAGAGAGAGGAGGAGGGAGGGAGAGAGAGACGAGGAGAGGAGGGGGAGGTGAAGCGTCGACAGAGAGAGAGGGAGGGAGGAGGGAAGAGAGAGACGAGGAGAGGAGGGGGGAGGTGAAGCGTCGACAGAGAGAGAGGGAGGGAGGGAAGAGAGAGACGAGGAGAGGAGGGGGAGGTGAAGCGTCGACAGAGAGAGAGGGAGGGAGGGAGGGAAGAGAGAGACGAGGAGAGGAGGGGGAGGTGAAGCGTCGACAGAGAGAGAGGGAGGGAGGGAGGGAAGAGAGAGACGAGGAGAGGAGGGGGGAGGTGAAGCGTCGACAGAGAGAGAGGGAGGGAGGGAAGAGAGAGACGAGGAGAGGAGGGGGAGGTGAAGCGTCGACAGAGAGAGAGGGAGGGAGGGAAGAGAGAGACGAGGAGAGGAGGGGGGGAAGCGTCGACAGAGAGAGGGGAGGGAGGGAGGAGGAGACGAGGAGAGGAGGGGGAGGTGAAGCGTCGACAGAGAGAGAGGGAGGGAGGGAGGAGAGAGAGACGAGGAGAGGAGGGGGGAGGTGAAGCGTCGACAGAGAGAGAGGGAGGGAGGGAAGAGAGAGACGAGGAGAGGAGGGGAGGCGAAGACGTCGACAGAGAGAGAGGAGGGAGGGAGGGAGAGAGACGAGGAGAGGAGGGGGAGGAAGCGTCGACAGAGAGAGAGGGAGGGAGGGAAGGAAGAGAGAGGAGGGGGAGGTGAAGGACAGAGAGAGAGGGGGAGGGAGGAAGAGAGAGACGAGGAGAGGAGGAGGGAGGCGTGAGGACAGAGAGAGGGAGGGAGGGAAGAGAGAGACGAGGAGAGGAGGGGGGAGGTGAAGCGTCGACAGAGAGAGAGGGAGGGAGGGAAGAGAGAGACGAGAGAGGAGGGGGCGGTGAAGCGTCGACAGAGAGAGAGGGAGGGGGGAGAGAGACGAGGAGAGAGGGGAGAGTGAAGCGTCGACAGAGAGAGAGAGGGAGGGAGAGAGAGACGAGGAGAGGAGGGGACAGGGTGAAGCGTCGACAGAGAGAGAGGGAGGGAGGAAGAGAGAGACGAGGAGAGGAGGGGGAGAGTGAAGCGTCGTCGACAGAGAGAGAGGGAGGGAGGGAAGAGAGAGACGAGGAGAGGAGGGGGATGTGAAGCGTCGACAGAGAGAGAGGAGAGGGAGGGAAGAGGAGAGAGACGAGGAGAGGAGGGGGGAGGTGAAGCGTCGACAGAGAGAGAGGGAGGGAGGGAAGAGAGAGACGAGGAGAGGAGGGGGATGAAGCGTCGACAGAGAGAGAGGGAGGGAGGAGGGAGAGAGAGACGAGGAGAGGAGGGGGATGGTGAAGCGTCGACAGAGAGAGAGGGAGGGAGGGAGGAGAGAGACGAGGAGAGGAGGGGGAGGTGAAGCGTCGACAGAGAGAGAGAGGGAGGGAGGGAAGAGAGAGACGAGGAGAGAGAGGGGAGGAGGTGAAGCGTCGACAGAGAGAGAGGGGAGGGAGGGAGGAGAGAGACGAGGAGAGGAGGGGAGGAAGCGTCGACAGAGAGAGAGGGAGGGAGGGAGGAGAGAGACGAGGAGAGGAGGGGAGGTGAAGGAGGAGTCGACAGAGAGAGAGGGAGGGAGGGAAGAGAGAGACGAGGAGAGGAGGGGAGGAGAGTGAAGCGTCGACAGAGAGAGAGGAGAGGGAGGGAGGAGGAGACGAGAGAGAGAGAGGTGAAGCGTCGACAGAGAGAGAGAGGGGGGAAGAGAGAGACGAGGAGAGGAGGGGGAGGTGAAGCGTCGACAGAGAGAGAGGGAGGGAGGGAAGAGAGAGACGAGGAGAGGAGGGGATGTGGAAGCGTCGACAGAGAGAGAGGGAGGGAGGGAAGAGAGAGACGGGAGAGGAGGGGGGAGGTGAAGCGTCGACAGAGAGAGAGGGGAGGAGGGAAGAGAGAGACGAGGAGAGGAGGGGGAGGTGAAGCGTCGACAGAGAGAGGAGGAGAGGGAGGACGAGGAGGGAGAGCGTCGACAGAGGAGAGGAGGGAGGAGAGGAGGGGAGTGAAGCGTCGACAGAGAGAGAGGGGGAGGGGAGGAAGAGGAGAGGGAGGGGAGAGTGAGACAGAGAGAGAGGAGGGGGGAAGACGAGGAGAGGAGGGAGGTGAGCGTCGACAGAGAGAGAGAGAGAGAGGGGAGGGAGAGTGAAGCGTCGACAGAGAGGGAGGGAGGGAAGAGAGAGACGAGGAGAGGAGGGGGAGAGTGAAGCGTCGACAGAGAGAGAGGGGAGGGAGGGAAGAGAGAGACGAGGAGAGGAGGGGGAGGAGGAAGCGTCGACAGAGAGAGAGGGAGGGAGGGAAGAGAGAGACGGAGGAGAGGAGGGGGATGTGAAGCGTCGACAGAGAGAGAGGGAGGGAGGGAAGAGAGAGACGAGGAGAGGAGGGGGAGGTGAAGCGTCGACAGAGAGAGGAGGAGGAGAGACGAGAGAGAGAGTCGGAGAGGAGGGGGAGGGAAGAGAAGAGAGGAGGGGGCAGTGAAGCGTCGAGAGAGAGGAGGAGGAGACGAGGAGAGAGGAGGGGAGAAGTGATCCGTCGACAGAGAGAGAGGGAGGGAGGGAAGAGAGAGGAGGAGAGAGGGAGGTGACGTCGACAGAGAGAGAGAGGAGGGAGGGAAGAGAGAGACGAGGAGAGGAGGGGGGGAGTGAAGCGTCGACAGAGAGAGAGGGAGGAGGGAAGAGAGAGACGAGGAGAGAGGGGGAGGTGAAGCGTCGACAGAGAGAGAGAGGAGGGAGGGGAGAGGGAGGTGAGAGAGAGACGAGGAGGAGGGGAGGGGAGGAGGAGGGGGGAGGCCGACAGAGAGAGAGGGAGGGAGGGAAGGGAGCGAGAGAGAGAGGAGGGAGGGAGGAGGAGGAGAGAGAGGAGAGGGGAGGTGATCCGTCGACAGAGAGAGGGGAGGGAAGAGAGAAGCGTCGACAGAGAGAGAGGGAGGGAGGGAAGAGAGAGACGAGGAGAGGGGGGGGGAGAAGCGTCGACAGAGAGAGAGGGAGGGAGGGAAGAGAGAGACGAGGAGAGGAGGGGGGTGAAGCGTCGACAGAGAGAGAGGGAGGGAGGAAGAGAGAGACGAGGAGAGGAGGGGAGGAAGCGTCGACAGAGAGAGAGGGAGGGAGGGAAGAGAGAGAGAGGAGAGGAGGGGGAGGTGAAGCGTCGACAGAGAGAGAGAGGGAGGGAGGGAGGAGGGAGAGAGACGAGGAGAGGAGGGGGAGTGAAGCGTCGACAGAGAGAGAGGGAGGGAGGGAAGAGAGAGACGAGGAGAGGAGGGGAGGTGAAGCGTCGACAGAGAGAGAGGGAGGGAGGGAGGAGAGAGAGACGAGGAGAGGAGGGGGAGGTGATCCGTCGACAGAGAGAGAGGAGGGGAGGGAGGGAGAGAAGAGAGAGACAGAGGAGAGGAGGGGGAGGAGAGAGACGAGGAGAGGAGGGAGGTGAAGCGTCGACAGAGAGAGAGGGAGGGAGGGAAGAGAGAGACGAGGAGAGGAGGGGGAGGTGAAGCGTCGACAGAGAGAGAGGGAGGGAGGGAAGAGAGAGACGAGGAGAGGAGGGGGAGGTGAAGCGTCGACAGAGAGAGAGGGAGGGAGGGAGAGAGAGAGGGAGGAGAGGAGGGGGAGGTGAAGCGTCGACAGAGAGAGAGGGGGGGAGGGAAGAGAGAGACGAGGAGAGGAGGGGGAGGTGAAGCGTCGACAG
Source organism: Oncorhynchus keta (assembly GCF_023373465.1). Lineage (NCBI taxonomy): Eukaryota > Metazoa > Chordata > Actinopteri > Salmoniformes > Salmonidae > Oncorhynchus > Oncorhynchus keta. The sequence continues at coordinate 202,762 of NW_026287716.1, read as the reverse complement.
AGAGAGAGGGAGGGAGGGAAGAGAGAGACGAGGAGAGGAGGGGGGAGGTGAAGCGTCGACAGAGAGAGAGGGAGGGAGGGAGGGAAGAGAGAGACGAGGAGAGGAGGGGAGGTGAAGCGTCGACAGAGAGAGAGAGGGAGGGAGGGAAGAGAGAGACGAGGAGAGGAGGGGGAGGTGATCCGTCGACAGAGAGAGGGGAGGGAGGGAGGGAAGAGAGAGAGAGAGGAGGGGGGTGAGCGTCGACAGAGAGAGAGGGAGGGAGGGAGGAAGAGAGAGACGAGGAGAGGAGGGGGAGGTGATCGTCGACAGAGAGAGAGGGGAGGGAGGGAGGGAGAGAGAGACGAGGAGAGGAGGGGGAGCGTGAAGAGTCGACAGAGAGAGAGGGAGGGGAGGGAGGTCGAGAGAGAGGAGGGAGAGAGAGAGGGGGAGAGGAGGAAGTGCGTCGACAGAGAGAGAGAGGGGAGGGAGGGAAGAGGAGACGAGGAGAGGAGGGGAGGTGAAGCGTCGACAGAGAGAGAGGGAGGGAGGAAGAGAGAGACGAGGAGAGGAGGGGAGGTGAAGCGTCGACAGAGAGAGAGAGAGGGAGGGAGGGAAGAGAGAGACGAGGAGGAGGAGGGGGAGGTGAAGCGTCGACAGAGAGAGAGGGAGGGAGGGAAGAGAGAGACGGGAGAGGAGGGGGAGGTGAAGCGTCGACAGAGAGAGAGGGGAGGGGAGGACGAGGAGAGGAGGGGGAGGTGACGTCGACAGAGAGAGGAGGGGAGGGAGAGAGAGAGACGAGGAGAGGAGGGGGAGGTGAAGCGTCGACAGAGAGAGAGGGAGGGAGGGAAGAGAGAGACGAGGAGAGGAGGGGAGGTGAAGCGTCGACAGAGAGAGAGGGAGGGAGGAAGAGAGAGAGGAGAGGAGGGGAGGTGAAGCGTCGACAGAGAGAGAGGAGGAGGGAGAGAGAGAGAGGAGAGAGACGTCGAGGAGAGAGGGGGAGGAGAGGAGGAGAGGAGGGGAGGTGAAGCGTCGACAGAGAGAGGGAGGAGGAGGAGAGGGAGGAGAGGAGGGGAGGTGGATGTCGACAGAGAGAGAGGGAGGGAGGAGGGAGAGAGACGAGGAGAGGAGGGACAGAGCGTCGACAGAGAGAGAGGAGGGAGGAAGAGAGAGACGAGGAGAGGAGGGGAGGTGAAGCGTCGACAGAGAGAGAGGGAGGAGGAGGGAGGAAGAGAGAGACGAGGAGAGGAGGGGAGAGAGGATCCGTCGACAGAGAGAGAGGGAGGGAGGGAAGAGAGAGACGAGGAGAGGAGGGGGAGGTGAAGCGTCGACAGAGAGAGGGGGGAGGGAGGAAGAGAGAGACGTCGAGGAGAGGAGAGGGGGGGAGAGTGCGGTGAAGCGTCGACAGAGAGAGAGGGAGGGAGGGAGGAGAGAGAGACGAGGAGAGGAGGGGAGGTGAAGCGTCGACAGAGAGAGAGGGAGGAGGGAAGGAGACGAGGAGAGGAGGGGAGGTGAAGCGTCGACAGAGAGAGAGGGAGGGAGGGAAGAGAGAGACGAGGAGAGGAGGGGAGGTGAAGCGTCGACAGAGAGAGAGGGAGGAGGGGGAGGGAAGAGAGAGACGAGGAGAGGGAGGGGAGAGGAGGGGGAGGTCGACAGAGAGAGAGAGGGAGGGAGGAGGAGAGAGACGAGGAGAGGAGGGGAGGTGAAGCGAGGAGAGGGGAGGGGGAAGAGAGAGACGAGGAGAGGAGGGGGAGGTGAAGCGTCGACAGAGAGAGAGGGAGGGAGGGAGGAGGGAGACGAGGAGAGGAGGGGAGGAAGGGGAGTCGACAGAGAGAGAGGAGGGAGGGAGGAGAGAGAGACGAGGAGAGGAGGGGAGGTGAAGCGTCGACAGAGAGAGAGAGGGAGGGAGGAAGAGAGAGACGAGGAGAGGAGGGGAGTGAAGCGTCGACAGAGAGAGGGGAGGGGGAAGAGAGACGAGGAGAGGAGGGGGAGTGAAGCGTCGACAGAGAGAGAGAGGAGGGAGGGAAGAGAGAGACGAGGAGAGGAGGGGGAGGTGAAGCGTCGACAGAGAGAGAGGGAGGGAGGGAGGAAGAGAGAGACGAGGAGAGGAGGGGCGGTGAAGCGTCGACAGAGAGAGAGGGAGGGAGGGAGGAAGAGAGAGGAGAGGAGGGGGAGGTGAAGCGTCGACAGAGAGAGAGGGAGGGGGAGGGAGGAGAGAGACGAGGAGAGGGGAGGGGAGAGAGAGACGAGAGAGGAGGGGGCGGTGAGGTCGACAGAGGAGGGAGGGAGGGAGAGAGAGACGAGGAGAGGAGGGGAGGGAAGCGTCGACAGAGAGAGAGGGAGGGAGGAGGAGAACGAGGAGAGGAGGGGAGACGAGGAGAGGAGGGGGGAAGAGAGAGACGAGGAGAGGAGGGGGAGGTGAAGCGTCGACAGAGAGAGAGGGAGGGAGGGAAGAGAGAGACGAGGAGAGGAGGGGGGTGAAGCGTCGACAGAGAGAGAGAGGAGGAGGGAAGAGAGACGAGAGACGAGGAGGGAGGAGGTGAAGCGTCGACAGAGAGAGAGGGAGGGGAGGGAAGAGAGAGACGAGGAGAGGGGGGAGGTGAAGCGTCGACAGAGAGAGAGAGGGAGGAGGGAGGGAAGAGAGAGAGACGAGGAGAGGAGGGGAGGTGAAGCGTCGACAGAGAGAGAGGGAGGGAGGGAAGAGAGAGACGAGGGAGAGGAGGGGAGGTGAAGCGTCGACAGAGAGAGAGGGAGGGAGGGAGGGAAGGAGGAGGGGAGACGACAGAGAGGAGGGGGAGGGAAGGGAGGACAGAGAGAGAGGGAGGGAGGGAGGGAGGAAGAGGAGAGGAGGGGGAGGTGAAGCGTCGACAGAGAGAGAGGGAGGGAGGGAGAGAGAGAGAGACGAGGAGAGGAGGGGGAGAAGCGTCGACAGAGAGAGAGGGAGGGAGGGAGAGAGAGGGAGGAGAGGAGGGGAGGTGAAGCGTCGACAGAGAGAGAGGGAGGGAGGGAGGAGAGAGAGACGAGGAGAGGGAGGGGAGGTGAGAGCGTCGACAGAGAGAGAGGAGGGGGGAAGAGAGAGACGAGGAGAGGAGGGGAGGTGAAGCGTCGACAGAGAGAGAGGGAGGGAGGGAGGAGAGAGAGAGAGGAGAGGAGGGGGAGGTGAAGCGTCGACAGAGAGAGGGGAGGGAGGGAGGGAAGAGAGACGAGGAGAGGAGGGGAGGTGAAGCGTCGACAGAGAGAGGGGAGGGAGGAAGAGAGAGACGAGGAGAGGAGGGGGAGGTGAAGCGTCGACAGAGAGAGAGGGGAGGGAGGGAAGAGAGAGACGAGGAGAGGAGGGGGAGGTGAAGCGTCGACAGAGAGAGGGAGGGAGGGAGGAGAGAGAGACGAGGAGAGGAGGGGAGGTGAAGCGTCGACAGAGAGAGAGGGAGGGAGGGAAGAGAGACGAGGAGAGGAGGGGGAGGTAAGCGTCGACAGAGAGAGAGGGAGGAGGGAGGAGAGACGAGGAGAGGAGGGAGAGGTGAAGCGTCGACAGAGAGAGAGGGGGAGGGAGGGGAGGAGAGGAGAGACGAGGAGAGAGGAGGGAGGGAAAGGAGAGAGAGGGAGGGAAGAGAGGGGAGGAGGAGGGAGGGGAGGTGAAGCGTCGACAGAGAGAGAGGGAGGGAGGAGGGAGGAGAAGAGAGGAGAGGAGGGGAGGTAGCGGAGGACAGAGAGAGAGGGAGGGAGGAGGAGAGAGAGGAGGAGAGGAGGGGGAGGTGAAGCGTCGACAGAGAGAGAGGGAGGGAGGGAGGAGAGAGACGAGGAGAGGAGGGGGAGGTGAAGCGTCGACAGAGAGAGAGGGGAGGGAGGGAGAGGAGAGAGACGAGGAGGAGGGGGGAGAGGTGAAGCGTCGACAGAGAGAGAGGGGAGGGAGGGAGGGAAGAGGAGGAGGAGGTGAAGCGTCGACAGAGAGAGAGAGGAGGGAGAAGGAGAGGAGAGAAGCGCGACAGAGGGAGGGGAGGAGGGAGGAGGGAGAGAGGAGGGGGAGGTGAAGCGTCGACAGAGAGAGAGGGAGGGAGGAGGAGAGAGAACGAGGAGAGGAGGGGAGGTGAGCGTCGACAGAGAAGGCGTCGAGGGAGAGAGAGAGGACGAGGGAGGAGAGAAGAGAGAGAGAGAGGAGGGGAGGTGAAGCGTCGACAGAGAGAGAGGGAGGGAGGGAGGAGAGAGACGAGAGAGAGGAGGGGAAGACAGAGAGAGAGGGAGGGAGGAGGGGACGAGGAGAGGAGGGGAGGTGAGCGTCGACAGAGAGAGGAGAGGGGAGGAGGGGGAGGAGAGGAGAGACGAGGAGAGGGAGGGGAGGTGAAGCGTCGACAGAGAGAGGGAGGGGGAGGGAGAGGAGAGAGGGGAGGTGAAGCGTCGACAGAGAGAGGAGGGAGGGAGAGGAGAGGGAGAGGAGGAGGTGAAGCGTCGACAGAGAGAGGAGGGGGAGGGAAGAGAGACGAGGAGAGGAGGGGAGAGAGAGGGAGGAGAGGGAGCGTCGACAGAGAGAGAGGGAGGGAGGAGGGGAGAGAAGAGAGAGGGGGAGGTGACGTCGAGAGAGAGGGGGAGGAGGGAGGAGAGAGAGGTCGGAGAGAGAGAGGAGGAGGAGGAAGAGAGAGACGAGGAGAGGAGGGGAAGAGAGAGACGAGGAGAGGAGGGGGAGGTGAAGCGTCGACTGAGAGCAGTGGGAACGATTACAGAGGTGGAGGGAAAAATACAAGATGGAAAGAGGGAGGAAGCTGGGGTGAAGAGAGAAAGGAAGAGTACATTTTGACTGCATGCTGTGAAGATAGAGGTCATGCCTGGATCAATTACCAATGATGAGGGGAGCTGTGTGTGTGTGTGTGTGTGTGTGTGTGTGTGTGTGTGTGTGTGTGTGTGTGTGTGTGTGTGTGTGTGTGTGTGTGTGTGTGTGTGTGTGTGTGTGTTACGAATCCCTTTTGGCCCGGCAGTCTAGGGCGGGGGTGGTATCGAGACCCGTAACATAACTCATGCAAAGTGTAATAGTGACAAATTAACGGTGAGAACGAAATAACCAGACAACTAATATCTACCGTCAAACCCTCAGGGTTTATTTGCAAACACACGGTAAAGGAGGGGCAGGAAAAGGGGCTGAGCTGGACCCAAGGAAAGAAACAAATATCCAAAAATACCCCTAAGCTAGACTAGCCTACTTCAATACAGCTTACTAACCATAAATACAGTGGGTGGTCCGCCCAGTTCTAACTAGTGTTTTTATACAAAGTTTACCTACGGGTAGTGTATGCCCATGGGCGACTTCTCTTAGTACCCCCTTTTCCCACCATCGAACATAACAAAGACAATACTCACAGGTGGGGACAAAGTGACATGTCGTAGCGAAAACAAAACCAGAGATCTACCGAGAGATTTACAGAGAGATGGAGCTCCAGAGGAAACAACTGAATGGGTTTTTAAACCAGGGAAAGGGGATGTGATTGGGTAATGGAAACAGGAGGTGTGTCTTCTGATTGATGACTGCATGGTGACTGATTGGGGAATGATGATTGCCACCTGTGAGGAGGGGAGAAGGAGAGAAAAGAAATACACACACACAGGAAACACACACAGGATACCTGTATCCGTAACTGTGTGTGTGTGTGTGTGTGTGTGTGTGTGTGTGTGTGTGTGTGTGTGTGTGTGTGTGTGTGTGTGTGTGTGTGTGTGTGTGTGTGTGTGTGTGTGTGTGTGTGGCCTTGAGAAAAGCCAGCATTTCCCAGTCTGTTGGACACGCTGTGGACAGGTATTGATTTCTGAGAGGAGAATTGAGTCTACCACTACACACACACACACACACACATGCAGTCATCAATCAGAAGACACACCTCCTGAGAGATGGAGTGTGAAGGAAAGAGGTAGACGGGGATAGAGGGAGAGATGGAGTGTGAAGGAAAGAGGTAGAGGGGGATAGAGGGAGAGATGGAGTGTGAAGGAAAGAGGTAGAGGGGGAGAGATGGAGTGTGAAGGAAAGAGGTAGAGGGGGATAGAGGAAGAGATGGAGTGTAAAGTAAAGAGGTAGAGGGGGATAGAGGGAGAGATGGAGTGTGAAGGAAAGAGGTAGAGGGGGATAGAGGGAGAGATGGAGTGTGAAGGAAAGAGGTAGAGGGGGATAGAGGAAGAGATGGAGTGTGAAGGAAAGAGAGAGGGAGAGATGGAGTGTGAAGGAAAGAGGTAGAGGGGGATAGAGGGAGAGATGGAGTGTGAAGGAAAGAGGTAGAGGGGGATAGAGGGAGAGATGGAGTGTGAAGGAAAGAGGTAGAGGGAAGGATAGAGGGAGAGATGGAGAGATGAAGGAAAGAGGTAGAGGGGATAGAGGGAGAGATGGAGTGTGAAGGAAAGAGGTAGAGGGGGATAGAGGGAGAGATGGAGTGTGAAGGAAAGAGGTAGATGGGATAGAGGGAGAGATGGAGTGTGAAGGAAAGAGGTAGAGGGGATAGAGGAGAGATGGAGTGTGAAGGAAAGAGGTAGAGGGGATAGAGGGAGAGATGGAGTGTGAAGGAAAGAGGTAGAGGGGATAGAGGGAGAGATGGAGTGTGAAGGAAGAGGGGATAGAGGGAGAGATGGAGTGTGAAGGAAAGAGGTAGAGGGGATAGAGGGAGAGATGGAGTGTGAAGGAAAGAGGTAGAGGGGGGATAGAGCGAGAGATGGAGTGTGAAGGGAAGAGGTAGATGGGATAGAGGGAGAGATGGAGTGTGAAGGAAAGAGGTAGAGGGGGATAGAGGGAGAGATGGAGTGTGAAGGAAAGAGGTAGAGGGGATAGAGGGAGAGATGGAGTGTGAAGGAAAGAGGTAGATGGGATAGAGGGAGAGATGGAGTGTGAAGGAAAAAGGTAGAGGGATAGAGGGAGAGATGGAGTGTGAAGGAAAGAGGTAGAGGGGGATAGAGGGAGAGATGGAGTGTGAAGGAAAGAGGTAGGGGGATAGAGGGAGAGATGGAGTGTGAAGGAAAGAGGTAGAGGGGATAGAGGGAGAGATGGAGTGTAAGGAAAGAGGTAGAGGGGATAGAGGGAGAGATGGAGTGTGAAGGAAAGAGGTAGAGGGGATAGAGGGAGAGATGGAGTGTGAAGGAAAAGGTAGAGGGGATAGAGGGAGAGATGGAGTGTGAAGGAAAGAGGTAGAGGGATAGAGGGAGAGATGGAGTGTGAAGGAAAGAGGTAGATGGGATAGAGGGAGAGATGGAGTGTGAAGGAAAGAGGTAGAGGGGATAGAGGGAGAGATGGGAGTGTGAAGGAAAGAGGTAGAGGGGATAGAGGGAGAGATGGAGTGTGAAGGAAAGAGGTAGAGGGGGATAGAGGGAGAGATGGAGTGTGAAGGGAAGAGGTAGATGGGATAGAGGGAGAGATGGAGTGTGAAGGAAAGAGGTAGAGGGGGATAGAGGAGAGATGGAGTGTGAAGGGAAAAGAGTAGATGGGATAGAGGGAGAGATGGAGTGTGAAGGAAAGAGGTAGAGGGATAGAGGGAGAGATGGAGTGTGAAGGAAAGAGGTAGAGGGGGATAGAGGGAGAGATGGAGTGTAAAGGAAAGAGGTAGAGGGATCGAGGGAGAGATGGAGTGTGAAGGAAAGAGGTAGAGGGGGATAGAGGAGAGATGGAGTGTGAAGGGGAAGAGGTAGATGGGATAGAGGGAGAGATGGAGTGTGAAGGAAAGAGGTAGAGGGGGATAGAGGGAGAGATGGAGTGTGAAGGAAAGAGGTAGAGGGGATAGAGGGAGAGATGGAGTGTGAAGGAAAGAGGTAGAGGGGATAGAGGGAGAGATGGAGTGTGAAGGAAAGAGGTAGAGGGGGGATAGAGGGAGAGATGGAGTGTGAAGGAAAGAGGTAGAGGGGGATAGAGGGAGAGATGGAGTGTGAAGGAAAGAGGTAGAGGGGATAGAGGGAGAGATGGAGTGTGAAGGAAAGAGGTAGAGGGGGGATAGAGGGAGAGATGGAGTGTGAAGGAAAGAGGTAGAGGGGATAGAGGGAGAGATGAGGTGTAAAGGAAAGAGGTAGAGGGGGGATAGAGCGAGAGATGGAGTGTGAAGGGAAGAGGTAGATGGGATAGAGGGAGAGATGGAGTGTGAAGGAAAGAGGTAGAGGGGGATAGAGGGAGAGATGGAGTGTGAAGGAAAGAGGTAGAGGGGATAGAGGGAGAGATGGAGTGTGAAGGAAAGAGGTAGATGGGATAGAGGGAGAGATGGAGTGTGAAGGAAAGAGGTAGAGGGGGATAGAGGGAGAGATGGAGTGTGAAGGAAAGAGGTAGAGGGAGGATAGAGGGAGAGATGGAGTGTGAAGGAAAGAGGTAGGGGGGATAGAGGGAGAGATGGAGTGTGAAGGAAAGAGGTAGAGGGGATAGAGGGAGAGATAGAGTGTGAAGGAAAGAGGTAGAGGGGATAGAGGGAGAGATGGAGTGTGAAGGAAACAGGTAGAGGGGGGATAGAGCGAGAGATGGAGTGTGAAGGAAAGAGGTAGAGGGGATAGAGGGAGAGATGGAGTGTGAAGGAAAGAGGTAGATGGGATAGAGGGAGAGATGGAGTGTGAAGGAAAAAGAGGTAGAGGGGGATAGAGGGAGAGATGGAGTGTGAAGGAAAGAGGTAGAGGGGATAGAGGGAGAGATGGAGTGTGGAGGAAAGAGGTAGAGGGGGGATAGAGGGAGAGATGGAGTGTGAAGGGAAGAGGTAGATGGGGATAGAGGGAGAGATGGAGTGTGAAGGAAAGAGGTAGAGGGGGATAGAGGGAGAGATGGAGTGTGAAGGGAAAAGGTAGATGGGATAGAGGGAGAGATGGAGTGTGAAGGAAAGAGGTAGAGGGGATAGAGGGAGAGATGGAGTGTGAAGGAAAGAGGTAGAGGGGATAGAGGGAGAGATGGAGTGTAAAGGAAAGAGGTAGAGGGGATCGAGGGAGAGATGGAGTGTGAAGGAAAGAGGTAGAGGGGATAGAGGGAGAGATGGAGTGTGAAGGAAAGAGGTAGAGGGGATAGAGGGAGAGATGGAGTGTGAAGGGAAGAGGTAGAGGGGGATAGAGGGAGAGATGGAGTGTGAAGGAAAGAGGTAGAGGGGATAGAGGGAGAGATGGAGTGTGAAGGAAAGAGGTAGGGGGATAGAGGGAGAGATGGAGTGTGAAGGAAAGAGGTAGAGGGGGATAGAGGGAGAGATGGAGTGTGAAGGAAAGAGGTAGAGGGGGATAGAGGGAGAGATGGAGTGTGAAGGAAAGAGGTAGAGGGGATAGAGGGAGAGATGGAGTGTGAAGGAAAGAGGTAGAGGGGGATAGAGGGAGAGATGGAGTGTGAAGGAAAGAGGTAGAGGGGATAGAGGGAGAGATGAGGTGTAAGGAAAGAGGTAGAGGGGGATAGAGGGAGAGATGGAGTGTGAAGGAAAGAGGTAGATGGGATAGAGGGAGAGATGGAGTGTGAAGGAAAGAGGTAGAGGGGGATAGAGGGAGAGATGGAGTGTGAAGGAAAGAGGTAGAGGGGATAGAGGGAGAGATGGAGTGTGAAGGAAAGAGGTAGATGGGATAGAGGGAGAGATGGAGTGTGAAGGAAAGAGGTAGAGGGGGATAGAGGGAGAGATGGAGTGTGAAGGAAAGAGGTAGAGGGGGATAGAGGGAGAGATGGAGTGTGAAGGAAAGAGGTAGGGGGGATAGAGGGAGAGATGGAGTGTGAAGGAAAGAGGTAGAGGGGATAGAGGGAGAGATGGAGTGTGAAGGAAAGAGGTAGAGGGGATAGAGGGAGAGATGGAGTGTGAAGGAAACAGGTAGAGGGGGGATAGAGTGAGAGATGGAGTGTGAAGGAAAGAGGTAGAGGGGATAGAGGGAGAGATGGAGTGTGAAGGAAAGAGGTAGATGGGATAGAGGGAGAGATGGAGTGTGAAGGAAAAAGAGGTAGAGGGGGATAGAGGGAGAGATGGAGTGTGAAGGAAAGAGGTAGAGGGGATCGAGGGAGAGATGGAGTGTGAAGGAAAGAGGTAGAGGGGATAGAGGGAGAGATGGAGTGTGGAGGAAAGAGGTAGAGGGGGGATAGAGGGAGAGATGGAGTGTGAAGGGAAGAGGTAGATGGGATAGAGGGAGAGATGGAGTGTGAAGGAAAGAGGTAGAGGGGGGATAGAGGGAGAGATGGAGTGTGAAGGGAAGAGGTAGAGGGGATAGAGGGAGAGATGGAGTGTAAAGGAAAGAGGTAGAGGGGATCGAGGGAGAGATGGAGTGTGAAGGAAAGAGGTAGAGGGGATAGAGGGAGAGATGGAGTGTGAAGGAAAGAGGTAGAGGGGATAGAGGGAGAGATGGAGTGTGAAGGAAAGAGGTAGAGGGGATAGAGGGAGAGATGGAGTGTAAAGGAAAGAGGTAGAGGGGATCGAGGGAGAGATGGAGTGTGAAGGAAAGAGGTAGAGGGGATAGAGGGAGAGATGGAGTGTGAAGGAAAGAGGTAGGGGGGGATAGAGGGAGAGATGGAGTGTGAAGGAAAGAGGTAGAGGGGGGATAGAGGGAGAGATGGAGTGTGAAGGAAAGAGGTAGAGGGGATAGAGGGAGAGAGATGGAGTGTGAAGGAAAGAGGTAGAGGGGATAGAGGGAGAGATGGAGTGTGAAGGAAAGAGGTAGAGGGGGATAGAGGAAGAGATGGAGTGTGAAGGAAAGAGGTAGAGGGATAGAGGAGAGATGGAGGTGAAGGAAAGAGGTAGAGGGGATAGAGGGAGAGATGGAGTGTGAAGGAAAGAGGTAGAGGGGATAGAGGGAGAGATGGAGTGTGAAGGAAAGAGGTAGAGGGGATAGAGGGAGAGATGGAGTGTGAAGGAAAGAGGTAGAGGGGGATAGAGGGGAGAGATGGAGTGTGAAGGAAAGAGGTAGAGGGGATAGAGGGAGAGATGGAGTGTGAAGGAAAGAGGTAGAGGGGATAGAGGGAGAGATGGAGTGTGAAGGAAAGAGGTAGAGGGGATAGAGGGAGAGATGGAGTGTGAAGGAAAGAGGTAGAGGGGGATAGAGGAAGAGATGGAGTGTAAAGGAAAGAGGTAGAGGGGGATAGAGGAAGAGATGGAGTGTAAAGTAAAGAGGTAGAGGGGATAGAGGGAGAGATGGAGTGTGAAGGAAAGAGGTAGAGGGGATAGAGGGAGAGATGGAGTGTGAAGGAAAGAGGTAGAGGGGATAGAGGGAGAGATGGAGTCCTTCTGTAGCTCAGTTGGTAGAGCATGGCGCTTGTAACGCCAGGGTAGTGGGTTCGATTCCCGGGACCACCCATACGTAGAATGTATGCACACATGACTGTAAGTCGCTTTGGATAAAAGCGTCTGCTAAATGGCATATATTATTATTATTATATATTAAAGGAAAGAGGTAGAGGGGATAGAGGGAGAGATGGAGTGTAAAGGAAAGAGGTAGAGGGGATAGAGGGAGAGGTGGAGTGTGAAGGAAAGAGGTAGATGGGATAGAGGGAGAGATGGAGTGTGAAGGAAAGAGGTAGAGGGGGATAGAGGGAGAGATGGAGTGTGAAGGAAAGAGGTAGAGGGGATAGAGGGAGAGATGGAGTGTGAAGGAAAGAGGTAGAGGGGGATAGAGGGAGAAGAGACTGAGAGAAGGGAGGAGAAGATAAAGAAATGGGAGGAGCTAGAGAGGAAGAGGGAGAGAGAGACTGAGAGAAGGGAGGAGAAGATAAAGGATTGGGAGGAGCGAGAGAGGAAGAGGGAGACTGAGAGAAGAGAGGAGAAGATAAAGGATTGGGAGGAGCTAGAGAGGGAGAGGGAGAGGGAGAGAGAGACTGAGAGAAGGGTGGAGAAGATAAAGGAATGGGAGGAGAGAGAGAGGAAGAGGGAGAGAGAGAGACTGAGAGAAGGGTGGAGAAGATATAGGAATGGGAGGAGAGAGAGAGGAAGAGGGAGAGAGAGACTGAGAGAAGGGTGGAGAAGATAAAGGAATGGGAGGAGAGAGAGAGGAAGAGGGAGAGAGAGACTGAGAGAAGGGTGGAGAAGATAAAGGAATGGGAGGAGAGAGAGAGGAAGAGGGAGAGAGAGACTGAGAGAAGGGTGGAGAAGATAAAGGAATGGGAGGAGAGAGAGGGGAAGAGGGAGAGGGAGAGGGAGAGACTGAGAGAAGGGTGGAGAAGATAAAGGAATGGGAGGAGAGAGAGAGGAAGAGGAAGAGGAAGAGGGAGAGAGAGAAGGGCATCATTCTAATTCAACAGAGGGCAGATCTCAATGTCCCTTCAATATGAACAGATATTCAATTAGATGGAATAATCATCTGACTCTTTGTCACTCACCATCTCTCTCTCTCAATTCAATTCAATTCAAGGGCTTTATTGGCATGGGAAACATGTGTTAACATTGCCAAAGCAAGTGAGGTAGACAACATATAAAGTGAAATAAACAATAAAAATTAACAGTTAACATTTCACATACAGAAGTTTCAAAACAATAAAGACACCACAAATGTCATATTATATATATATATATATACAGTGTTTTAACAATTTACAAATGGTAAAGGACACAAGATAAAATAAATAAGCATAAATATGGGTTGTATTTGCAATGGTGCGTGTTCTTCACTGGTTGCCCTTTTCTCGTGGCAACAGGTCACAAATCTTGCTGCTGTGATGGCACACTGTGGAATGTCACCCAGTAGATATGGGAGTTTTTCAAAATTGGATTTGTTTTCGAATTCTTTGTGGATCTGTGTGATCTGGGGGAAATATGTCTCTCTAATATGGTCATACATTGGGCAGGAGGTTAGGAAGTGCAGCTCAGTTTCCACCTCATTTTGTGGGCAGTGAGCACATAGCCTGTCTTCTCTTGAGAGCCATATCTGCCTACGGCGGCCTTTCTCAATAGCAAGGCTATGCTCGCTGAGTCTGTACATAGTCAAAGCTTTCCTTTATTTTGGGTCAGTCACAGTGGTCAGGTATTCTGCCGCTGTGTACTCTCTGTGTAGGGCCAAATAGCATTCTAGTTTACTCTGTTTTTTTGTTAATTCTTTCCAATGTGTCAAGTAATTATCTTTTTGTTTTCTCATGATTTGGTTGGGTCTAATTGTGCTGCTGTCCTGAGACTCTGTGGGGTGTGTTTGTGAACAGAGCCCCAGGACCAGCTTGCTTAGGGGACTCTTCTCCATGTTCATCTCTCTGTAGGTGATGGCTTTGTTGTTGAAGGTTTGGGAATCACTTCCTTTTAGGTGGTTATAGAATTTAACAGCTCTTTTCTGGATTTTGATCATTAGTGGGTATCGGCCCAACTCTGCTCTGCATTATTTGGTGTTCTACGTTTTGCAGAATTCTGCGTGCAGAGTCTCAACTTGGTGTTTGTCCCATTTTGTGAGGTCTTGGTTGGTGAGCGGACCCCAGACCTCACAACCATAAAGGGCAATGGGCTCTATGACTGATTCAAGTATTTGTAGCCAGATCCTAATTGGTATGTTGAAATTTATGTTCCTTTTGATGGCATAGAATGCCCTTCTTGCCTTGTCTCTCAGATCGTACACAGCTTTGTGGAAGTTACCTGTGGCGCTGATGTTTAGGCCAAGGTATGTATAGTTTTTTGTGTGCTCCAGGGCAACAGTGTCTAGATGGAATTTGTATTTGTGGTCCTGGTGACTGGACCATCTCTCTCTCTCTCTCTCTCTCTCTCTCTCTCTCTCTCTCTCTCTCTCTCTCTCTCTCTCTCTCTCTCTCTCTCTCGCTCTCTCTCTCTCTCGCTCTCTTTCACACACACACACACACACACACACACACACACACACACACACACACACACACACACACACACACACACACACACACACACACACACACACACACACACACACACACACACACACACACACACACACACACACACACACACACACACACACACACACACACACAGCTCCCATTTAATACGGCCAGCTCACTGTCTCTCCTCTGCCAGACAGACAGAGGTGGAACAGATGGAGAGAGAGAGGGATGGGATGGAGGGAGGAGAAAACAGAAACGTCTCTTTTCCCTGTTTGTCCATGTGATACTTTGATACATTGATACTGTCTGAGATCTATTCACTGAGGGACACATTTAATCAAAGCCTCAATCTGGGTTTTGGGGATGTGTCAAAAACATTATTCTGTCCTGACATAAAGCAAGTTTGCATTCCTGTACCCAAGTGTAATACACTACCTTTACCTCTACAGCTGACACCTGTGTGTGTGTGTGTGTGTGTGTGTGTGTGTGTGTGTGTGTGTGTGTGTGTGTGTGTGTGTGTGTGTGTGTGTGTGTGTGTGTGTGTGTGTGTGTGTGTGTGTGTGTGTGTGTGTGTGTGTGTGTGTGTGTGTGTGTGTGTGTTAGCATCCCCAGGGATTTGAGTTTGTAGCTGATTATTCATATCTACCCCCTCCCTCCCTCCCTCTCCCGCTCTCTCTCTCCCACTCACTCACTCACTCATTCACTCATACTCGCTCCCACTCAATTCAATTCCATTTCTCTCTCTTCCTCGTTCCCTCCGTCCCAGCTCAGCAGATTTGAACCCTGGCTACTCTCTATCTCCTCTCTGTCAGCCCCTACTCCCTCTCTCTCTCTCTCTTCATTCTATCTCCTCTCTGTCAGCCTCTACTCCCTCTCTCTCACTTCATTCTATCTCCTCTCTGTCAGCCTCTACTCTCTCTCTCTCTCTTCATTCTATCTCCTCTCTGTCAGCCTCTACTCTCTCTCTCTCTTCATTCTATCTCCTCTCTCTCAGCCTCTACTCCCTCTCTCTCTCTCTCTCTCTTCATTCTATCTCCTCTCTGTCAGCCTCTACTCCCTCTCTCTCTCTCTCTCTCTCTTCATTCTATCTCCTCTCTGTCAGCCTCTACTCTCTCTCTCTCTTCATTCTATCTCCTCTCTGTTAGCCTCTACTCCCTCTCTCTCTCTTCGTTCTATCTCCTCTCTGTCAGCCTCTACTCCCTCTCTCTCTTCATTCTATCTCCTCTCTGTCAGCCTCTACTCCCTCTCTCTCTCTCTTCATTCTATCTCCTCTCTGTCATCCTCTACTCCCTCCCTCTCTCTTCATTCTATCTCCTCTCTGTCAGCCTCTACTCCCTCTCTCTCTCTCTCTCTCTCTCTCTCTCTCTCTTCATTCTATCTCCTCTCTGTCAGCCTCTACTCCCTCTCTCTCTCTTCATTCTATCTCCTCTCTGTCAGTCTCTACTCCCTCTCTCTTCATTTTATCTCCTCTCTGTCAGCCTCTACTCTCTCTCTCTTCATTCTCTCTCCTCTCTGTCAGCCTCTCCTCCCTCCCTCTCTCTTCATTCTCTCCTCTCTGTTAGCCTCTACTCCCTCTCTCTCTCTCTCTCTCTCTCTCTTCATTCTATCTCCTCTCTGTCAGCCTCTACTCCCTCTCTCTCTCTCTTCATTCTATCTCCTCTCTGTCAGCCTCTACTCTCTCTCTCTCTTCATTCTATCTCCTCTCTGTCAGCCTCTACTCCCTCCCTCTCTCTTCATTCCATCTCCTCTCTGTCAGCCTCTACTCCCCCTCTCTCTCTCTCTTCATTCTATCTCCTCTCTGTCAGCCTCTACTCCCTCCTCTCTCTTCATTCTATCTCCTCTCTGTCAGCTTCTCCTCCCTCCCTCTATCTTCATTCTATCTCCTCCCCTCTACTCTCTCTCTTCATTCTATCTCCTCTCTGTTAGCCTCTACTCCCTCTCTCTCTCTCTCTCTCTCTCTTCATTCTATCTCCTCTCTGTCAGCCTCTACTCTCTCTCTCTTCATTCTATCTCCTCTCTGTCAGCCTCTACTCCCTCTCTCTCTCTTCATTCTATCTCCTCTCTGTCAGTCTCTACTCTCTCTCTCTCTTCATTCTATCTCCTCTCTGTCAGCCTCTACTCCCTCTCTCTCTCTCTCTCTCTTCATTCTATCTCCTCTCTGTCAGCCTCTACTCTCTCTCTCTCTTCATTCTATCTCCTCTCTGTCACCCTCTACTGCCTCTCTCTCTCTTCATCTCCTCTCTGTCAGTCTCTACTCCCTCTCTCTCTTCATTTTATCTCCTCTCTGTCAGCCTCTACTCTCTCTCTCTCTTCATTCTATCTCCTCTCTGTCAGCCTCTCCTCCCTCCCTCTCTCTTCATTCTATCTCCTCTCTGTCAGCCTCTACTCCCTCTCTCCCTCCCTCTCTCTTCATTCTATCTCCTCTCTGTCAGCCTCTACTCCCTCTCTCTCTCTCTCTTCATTCTATCTCCTCTCTGT
The DNA here is from genome assembly GCF_023373465.1 of Oncorhynchus keta. Classification (NCBI taxonomy): domain Eukaryota; kingdom Metazoa; phylum Chordata; class Actinopteri; order Salmoniformes; family Salmonidae; genus Oncorhynchus; species Oncorhynchus keta. The sequence goes on along the minus strand of NW_026287716.1, from coordinate 186,609 downwards.
CAGCCTCTACTCTCTCTCTCTCTTCATTCTATCTCCTCTCTGTCAGCCTCTACTCCCTCTCTCTCTCTTCATTCCATCTCCTCTCTGTCAGTCTCTACTCCCTCTCTCTCTCTTCATTCTATCTCCTCTCTGTCAGCCTCTACTCCCTCCCCTCTCTCTCTCTTCATTCTATCTCCTCTCTGTCAGCCTCTACTCCCTCCCTCTCTCTTCATTCTATCTCCTCTCTTTCAGCCTCTACTCTCTCTCTCTCTCTTCATTCTATATCCTCTCTGACAGACTCTACTCTCTCTCTCTCTCTCTTCATTCTATCTCCTCTCTGTCAGCCTCTACTCTCTCTCTCTCTTCATTCTATCTCCTCTCTGTCAGCCTCTACTCTCTCTCTCTCTCATCTGTCTTTCCCTCTCTCTTTCTCTCTCTCTCTCTCTCTCTCTCTCTCTCTCTCTCTCTCTCTCTCTCTCTCTCTCTCTCTCTCTGCTCTCACTCTCATCTTTCTTTCCCTCTCTTCATTCTATCTCCTCTCTGTCAGCCTCTACTCCCTCCCTCTCTCTCTCTCTTCATTCTATCTCCTCTCTGTCAGCCTCTACTCCCTCCCTCTCTCTTCATTCTATCTTCTCTCTTTCAGCCTCTACTCCCTCCCTCTCTCTTCATTCTATCTCCTCTCTTTCAGCCTCGACTCCCTCTCTCTCTCTTCATTCTATCTCCTCCCTGTCAGCCTCTACTCCCTCTCTCTCTCTATCTTCATTCTATCTCCTCTCTGTCAGCCTCTACTCCCTCTCTCTCTCTTCATTCTATCTCCTCTCTGTCAGCCTCTACTCCCTCCCTCTCTCTCTCTCTTCATTCTATCTCCTCTCTGTCAGCCTCTACTCCCTCCCTCTCTCTTCATTCTATCTCCTCTCTCTCAGCCTCTACTCCCTCTCTCTCTCTATCTTCATTCTATCTCCTCTCTGTCAGCCTCTACTCCCTCTCTCTCTCTTCATTCTATCTCCTCTCTGTCAGCCTCTACTCCCTCCCTCTCTCTCTCTCTTCATTCTATCTCCTCTCTGTCAGCTTCTACTCCCTCCCTCTCTCTTCATTCTATCTCCTCTCTCTCAGCCTCTACTCCCTCTCTCTCTCTATCTTCATTCTATCTCCTCTCTGTCAGCCTCTACTCCCTCTCTCTCTCTTCATTCTATCTCCTCTCTGTCAGCCTCTACTCCCTCTCTCTCTCTCTCTCTCTCTTCATTCTATCTCCTCTCTCTCAGCCTCTACTCCCTCTCTCTCTCTCTCTTCATTCTATCTCCTCTCTGTCAGCCTCTACTCTCTCTCTCTCTTCATTCTATCTCCTCTCTGTCACCCTCTACTGCCTCTCTCTCTCTTCATCTCCTCTCTGTCAGTCTCTACTCCCTCTCTCTCTTCATTTTATCTCCTCTCTGTCAGCCTCTACTCTCTCTCTCTCTCTTCATTCTATCTCCTCTCTGTCAGCCTCTACTCTCTCTCTCTCTCTTCATTCTATCTCCTCCCTGTCAGCCTCTACTCCCTCTCTCTCTCTATCTTCATTCTATCTCCTCTCTGTCAGCCTCTACTCCCTCTCTCTCTCTTCATTCTATCTCCTCTCTGTCAGCCTCTACTCCCTCCCTCTCTCTCTCTCTTCATTCTATCTCCTCTCTGTCAGCCTCTACTCCCTCCCTCTCTCTTCATTCTATCTCCTCTCTCTCAGCCTCTACTCCCTCTCTCTCTCTATCTTCATTCTATCTCCTCTCTGTCAGCCTCTACTCCCTCTCTCTCTCTTCATTCTATCTCCTCTCTGTCAGCCTCTACTCCCTCCCTCTCTCTCTCTCTTCATTCTATCTCCTCTCTGTCAGCTTCTACTCCCTCCCTCTCTCTTCATTCTATCTCCTCTCTCTCAGCCTCTACTCCCTCTCTCTCTCTATCTTCATTCTATCTCCTCTCTGTCAGCCTCTACTCCCTCTCTCTCTCTTCATTCTATCTCCTCTCTGTCAGCCTCTACTCCCTCTCTCTCTCTCTCTCTCTCTTCATTCTATCTCCTCTCTCTCAGCCTCTACTCCCTCCCTCTCTCTCTCTCTTCATTCTATCTCCTCTCTGTCAGCTTCTACTCCCTCCCTCTCTCTTCATTCTATCTCCTCTCTCTCAGCCTCTACTCCCTCTCTCTCTCTATCTTCATTCTATCTCCTCTCTGTCAGCCTCTACTCCCTCTCTCTCTCTTCATTCTATCTCCTCTCTGTCACCCTCTACTGCCTCTCTCTCTCTTCATCTCCTCTCTGTCAGTCTCTACTCCCTCTCTCTCTTCATTTTATCTCCTCTCTGTCAGCCTCTACTCTCTCTCTCTCTCTTCATTCTATCTCCTCTCTGTCAGCCTCTCCTCCCTCCCTCTCTCTTCATTCTATCTCCTCTCTGTCAGCCTCTACTCCCTCTCTCCCTCCCTCTCTCTTCATTCTATCTCCTCTCTGTCAGCCTCTACTCCCTCTCTCTCTCTCTCTTCATTCTATCTCCTCTCTGTCAGCCTCTACTCTCTCTCTCTCTTCATTCTATCTCCTCTCTGTCAGCCTCTACTCCCTCTCTCTCTCTCTTCATTCCATCTCCTCTCTGTCAGCCTCTACTCCCTCTCTCTCTCTTCATTCTATCTCCTCTCTGTCAGCCTCTACTCCCTCTCTCTCTCTCTCTCTTCATTCTATCTCCTCTCTGTCAGCCTCTACTCTCTCTCTCTCTCTTCATTCTATCTCCTCTCTGTCACCCTCTACTGCCTCTCTCTCTCTTCATCTCCTCTCTGTCAGTCTCTACTCCCTCTCTCTCTTCATTTTATCTCCTCTCTGTCAGCCTCTACTCCCTCTCTCTCTCTTCATTCTATCTCCTCTCTGTCAGCCTCTACTCCCTCTCTCTCTCTCTCTTCATTCTATCTCCTCTCTGTCAGCCTCTACTCTCCTCTCTCTCTCTCTTCATTCTATCTCCTCTCTGTCAGCCTCTCTGTCTCTCTCCCTCTCTCTCTTCATTTTATCTCCTCTCTGTCAGCCTCTACTCCCTCTCTCTCTCTCTTCATTCTATCTCCTCTCTGTCAGCCTCTACTCTCTCTCTCTCTTCATTCTATCTCCTCTCTGTCAGCCTCTACTCCCTCTCTCTCTTCATTCCATCTCCTCTCTGTCAGCCTCTCTCCCTCTCTCTCTCTTCATTCTATCTCTCTCTGTCAGCCTCTACTCCCTCCCTCTCTCTCTCTCTTCATTCTATCTCCTCTCTGTCAGCCTCTACTCCCTCCCTCTCTCTTCATTCTATCTCCTCTCTTTCAGCCTCTACTCCCTCTCTCTCTCTTCATTCTATATCCTCTCTGACAGCCTCTACTCTCTCTCTCTCTCTCTCTTCATTCTATATCCTCTCTGACAGCCTCTACTCTCTCTCTCTCTCTCTCTCTCTCTCTCTTCATTCTATCTCCTCTCTGTCAGCCTCTCCTCCCTCTCTCTCTCTTCATTCCATCTCCTCTCTGTCAGCCTCTACTCCCTCTCTCTCTTCATTCTATCTCCTCTCTGTCAGCCTCTACTCCCTCTCTCTCTCTTCATTATATCTCCTCTCTGTCAGCCTCTACTCTCTCTCTCTCTTCATTCTATCTCCTCTCTCTCAGTCTCTACTCCCTCTCTCTCTCTCTCTCTTCATTCTATCTCCTCTCTGCCAGCCTCTACTCTCTCTCTCTCTCTCTTCATTCTATCTCCTCTCTGTCAGCCTCTACTCCCTCTCTCTCTCTCTCTCTCTCTTCATTATATCTCCTCTCTGTCAGCCTCTACTCTCTCTCTCTCTTCATTCTATCTCCTCTCTCTCAGTCTCTACTCCCTCTCTCTCTCTCTCTCTTCATTCTATCTCCTCTCTGTCAGCCTCTACTCCCTCTCTCTCTCTTCATTATATCTCCTCTCTGTCAGCCTCTACTCTCTCTCTCTCTTCATTCTATCTCCTCTCTCTCAGTCTCTACTCCCTCTCTCTCTCTCTCTCTTCATTCTATCTCCTCTCTGCCAGCCTCTACTCTCTCTCTCTCTCTCTCTTCATTCTATCTCCTCTCTGTCAGCCTCTACTCCCTCTCTCTCTCTCTCTCTCTCTCTTCATTCTATCTCCTCTCTGTCAGCCTCTCCTCCCTCCCTCTATCTTCATTCTATCTCCTCTCTGTCAGCCTCTACTCTCTCTCTTCATTCTATCTCCTCTCTGTTAGCCTCTACTCCCTCTCTCTCTCTCTCTTCATTCTATCTCCTCTCTGTCAGCCTCTACTCACTCCCTCTCTCTCTCTCTTCATTCTATCTCCTCTCTGTCAGCCTCTCCTCCCTCCCTCTATCTTCATTCTATCTCCTCTCTGTCAGCCTCTACTCTCTCTCTTCATTCTATCTCCTCTCTGTTAGCCTCTACTCCCTCTCTCTCTCTCTCTCTCTCTCTCTCTTCATTCTATCTCCTCTCTGTCAGCCTCTACTCTCTCTCTCTTCATTCTATCTCCTCTCTGTCAGCCTCTACTCCCTCTCTCTCTCTTCATTCTATCTCCTCTCTGTCAGCCTCTACTCCCTCTCTCTCTCTCTTCATTCTATCTCCTCTCTGTCAGCCTCTACTCTCTCTCTCTTCATTCTATCTCCTCTCTGTCAGCCTCTACTCCCTCTCTCCCTCCCTCTCTCTTCATTCTATCTCCTCTCTGTCAGCCTCTACTCCCTCTCTCTCTCTTCATTCTATCTCCTCTCTGTCAGTCTCTACTCCCTCTCTCTTCATTTGATCTCCTCTCTCTCAGCCTCTACTCTCTCTCTCTTCATTCTATCTCCTCTCTGTCAGCCTCTCCTCCCTCCCTCTCTCTTCATTCTCTCCTCTCTGTTAGCCTCTACTCCCCCTCTCTCTCTCTCTCTCTCTCTCTCTCTCTTCATTCTATCTCCTCTCTGTCAGCCTCTACTCCCTCTCTCTCTTCATTCTATCTCCTCTCTGTCAGCCTCTACTCCCTCTCTCTCTCTTCATTATATCTCCTCTCTGTCAGCCTCTACTCTCTCTCTCTCTTCATTCTATCTCCTCTCTCTCAGTCTCTACTCCCTCTCTCTCTCTCTCTCTTCATTCTATCTCCTCTCTGCCAGCCTCTACTCTCTCTCTCTCTCTCTTCATTCTATCTCCTCTCTGTCAGCCTCTACTCCCTCTCTCTCTCTCTCTCTCTCTTCATTATATCTCCTCTCTGTCAGCCTCTACTCTCTCTCTCTCTTCATTCTATCTCCTCTCTCTCAGTCTCTACTCCCTCTCTCTCTCTCTCTCTTCATTCTATCTCCTCTCTGTCAGCCTCTACTCCCTCTCTCTCTCTTCATTATATCTCCTCTCTGTCAGCCTCTACTCCCTCTCTCTCTCTCTCTCTCTCTCTTCATTCTATCTCCTCTCTGTCAGCCTCTCCTCCCTCCCTCTATCTTCATTCTATCTCCTCTCTGTCAGCCTCTACTCTCTCTCTTCATTCTATCTCCTCTCTGTTAGCCTCTACTCCCTCTCTCTCTCTCTCTCTCTCTCTCTCTTCATTCTATCTCCTCTCTGTCAGCCTCTACTCTCTCTCTCTTCATTCTATCTCCTCTCTGTCCGCCTCTACTCCCTCTCTCTCTCTTCATTATATCTCCTCTCTGTCAGCCTCTACTCTCTCTCTCTTCATTCTATCTCCTCTCTGTTAGCCTCTACTCCCTCTCTCTCTCTTCATTATATCTCCTCTCTGTCAGCCTCTACTCCCTCTCTCTCTCTCTCTCTCTCATTCTATCTCTCTCTGTCAGCCTCTCCTCCCTCCCTCTCTCTTCATTCTCTCCTCTCTGTCAGCCTCTCTCTCTCTCTTCATTCTATCTCTCTCTCTGTTAGCCTCTACTCCCTCTCTCTCTCTCTCTCTCTCTCTCTCTCTCTTCATTCTATCTCCTCTCTGTCAGCCTCTACTCCCTCTCTCTCTCTTCATTATATCTCCTCTCTTCAGCCTCTACCTCTATTCTCCCTCTCTCTCAGTCTCTCTCCTCTCTCTCTCTCTCTTCATTCTATCTCCTCTCTGTCAGCCTCTACTCTCTCTCCTCTCTCTTCATTCTATCTCCTCTCTGTCAGCCTCTACTCCCTCTCTCTCTCTCTCTCTCTTCATTCTATCTCCTCTCTGTCAGCCTCTATCTCTCTCTCTCTTCATTCTATCTCCTCTCTCTCAGCCTCTACTCCCTCTCTCTCTCTTCATTCTATCTCCTCTCTGTCAGCCTCTACTCCCTCTCTCTCTCTTCATTATATCTCTCTCTGTCAGCCTCTACTCTCTCTCTCTCTTCATTCTATCTCCTCTCTCTCTCAGTCTCTCTCCCTCTCTCTCTCTCTCTCTCTCATTCTATCTCCTCTCTGCCAGCCTCTACTCTCTCTCTCTCTCTCTTCATTCTATCTCCTCTCTGTCAGCCTCTACTCCCTCTCTCTCTCTCTCTCTCTCTCTTCATTCTATCTCCTCTCTGTCAGCCTCTCCTCCCTCCCTCTATCTTCATTCTATCTCCTCTCTGTCAGCCTCTACTCTCTCTCTTCATCTCCCTTCTCTCTCTCTCTTCATTCTATCTCCTCTCTGTCAGCCTCTCACTCCCTCTCTCTCTCTCTTCATTCTATCTCCTCTCTGTCAGCCTCTACTCCCCCTCCCTCTCTTCATTCTATCTCCTCTCTGTCAGCCTCTACTCCCTCTTCTCTCTCTTCTGTTATTATATCTCTCTCTCTGTCAGCCTCTACTCTCTCTCTCTCTTCATTCTATCTCCTCTCTGTCAGCCTCTACTCTCTCTCTCTCTTCATTCTATCTCCTCTCTGTCAGCCTCTACTCCCCCTCTCTCTCTCTTCATTCTATCTCCTCTCTGTCAGCCTCTACTCTCTCTCTCTTCATTCTATCTCCTCTCTGTCAGCCTCTACTCCCTCTCTCCCTCCCTCTCTCTTCATTCTATCTCCTCTCTGTCAGCCTCTACTCCCTCTCTCTCTCTTCATTCTATCTCCTCTCTGTCAGTCTCTACTCCCTCTCTCTTCATTTGATCTCCTCTCTGTCAGCCTCTACTCTCTCTCTCTTCATTCTATCTCCTCTCTGTCAGCCTCTCCTCCCTCCCTCTCTCTTCATTCTCTCCTCTCTGTTAGCCTCTACTCCCCTCTCTCTCTCTCTCTCTCTCTCTCTTCATTCTATCTCCTCTCTGTCAGCCTCTACTCCCTCTCTCTCTTCATTCTATCTCCTCTCTGTCAGCCTCTACTCCCTCTCTCTCTCTTCATTATATCTCCTCTCTGTCAGCCTCTACTCTCTCTCTCTCTTCATTCTATCTCCTCTCTCTCAGTCTCTACTCCCTCTCTCTCTCTTCATTATATCTCCTCTCTGTCAGCCTCTACTCTCTCTCTCTCTCTCTTCATTCTATCTCCTCTCTGTCAGCCTCTACTCCCTCTCTCTCTCTCTCTCTCTCTCATTCTATCTCCTCTCTGTCAGCCTCTACTCCTCTCTCTCTTCATTCCATCTCCTCTCTGTCAGCCTCTTCTATCTCCCTCTCTCTCTCTCTCTTCATTCTATCTCCTCTCTGTCAGCCTCTACTCTCTCCTCTCTCTCTCTCTCTTCATTCTATCTCCTCTCTGTCAGCCTCTCCTCCCTCCCTCTATCTTCATTCTATCTCCTCTCTGTCAGCCTCTACTCTCTCTCTTCATTCTATCTCCTCTCTGTTAGCCTCTACTCCCTCTCTCTCTCTCTCTCTCTCTCTCTCTCTCTTCATTCTATCTCCTCTCTGTCAGCGTCTACTCCCTCTCTCTCTCATTCTCTCTCTCTCTTCATTCTATCTCTCTCTCTCTTCATTATATCTCTCTCTCCCTCCCTCTATCTTCATTCTATCTCCTCTCTGTCAGCCTCTACTCTCTCTCTTCATTCTATCTCCTCTCTGTCAGCCTCTACTCCCTCTCTCTCTCTCTCTTCATTCTATCTCCTCTCTGTCAGCCTCTCCTCCCCCTCCCTCTCTCTTCATTCTATCTCCTCTCTGTCAGCCTCTACTCTCCTCTTCATTCTATCTCCTCTCATTCCTATCTCTCTCTCTGTCAGCCTCTCTCTCTCTCTTCATTCTATCTCCTCTCTGTCAGCCTCTACTCCTCTCTCTTCATTCTATCTCCTCTCTGTCTCTCTCCCTCTCTCTCTCTTCATTATATCTCCTCATTCTCTCTCTCTCTTCATTCTATCTCCTATCTGTCAGCCTCTACTCCCTCTCTCTCTCTTCATTCTATCTCCTCTCTGTCAGCCTCTACTCCCTCTCTCTCTCTTCATTATATCTCCTCTCTGTCAGCCTCTACTCTCTCTCTCTCTTCATTCTATCTCCTCTCTGTCAGCCTCTACTCCCTCTCTCTCTCTTCATTCTATCTCCTCTCTGTCAGCCTCTACTCCCTCTCTCTCTCTCTTCATTCTATCTCCTCTCTGTCAGCCTCTACTCTCTCTCTCTTCATTCTATCTCCTCTCTGTCAGCCTCTACTCCCTCTCTCCCTCCCTCTCTCTTCATTCTATCTCCTCTCTGTCAGCCTCTACTCCCTCTCTCTCTCTTCATTCTATCTCCTCTCTGTCAGTCTCTACTCCCTCTCTCTTCATTTGATCTCCTCTCTGTCTCAGCCTCTACTCTCTCTCTCTTCATTCTATCTCCTCTCTGTCAGCCTCTACTCCCTCCCTCTCTCTTCATTCTCTCTCTCTCTCTCTCTCTCTCTCTCTCTCTCTTCATTCTATCTCTCTCTCTCTCTCTCTCTCTTCATTCTATCTCCTCTCTGTCAGCCTCTACTCCTCTCTCTCTCTTCATTATATCTCCTCTCTGTCAGCCTCTACTCTCTTCATTCTATCTCTCCTCTCTCTCTCTCTCTTCGTTATATCTCCTCTCTGTCAGCCTCTACTCCCCCTCTCTCTTCATTCTATCTCCTCTCTGTCAGCCTCTACTCCCTCTCTCTCTCTTCATTATATCTCTCTCTGTCAGCCTCTACTCTCTCTCTATCTTCATTCTATCTCCTCTGTCAGCCTCTACTCCCCCTCTCTCTCTCTTCATTCTATCTCCTCTCTGTCAGCCTCTACTCCTCTCTCTTCATTTCTATCTCTCTCTGTCAGCCTCTACTCCCTCTTCCCTCCCTCTCTCTTCATATCTCCTCTCTGTCAGCCTCTACTCCCTCTCTCTCTCTTCATTCTATCTCCTCTCTGTCAGTCTCTACTCCCTCTCTCTTCATTTGATCTCCTCTCTCTCTCTCTCTCTCTCTTCATTCTATCTCCTCTCTGTCAGCCTCTCCTCCCTCCCTCTCTCTTCATTATATCTCCTCTCTGTCAGCCTCTACTCCCCCTCTCTCTCTCTCTCTCTCTCTCTTCATTCTATCTCCTCTCTGTCAGCCTCTACTCCTCCCTCCCTCTATCTTCATTCTATCTCCTCTCTCTTCATTATATCTCCTCTCTGTCAGCCTCTACTCTCTCTCTCTCTTCATTCTATCTCCTCTCTCTCAGTCTCTACTCCCTCTCTCTCTCTTCATTATATCTCCTCTCTGTCAGCCTCTTCTCTCTCTCTCTTCATTCTATCTCCTCTCTGTCAGCCTCTACTCCCCCTCTCTCTCTTCATTCTATCTCCTCTCTGTCAGCCTCTACTCTCTCTCTCTTCATTCTATCTCCTCTCTGTCAGCCTCTACTCCCTCTCCCTCCCTCTCTCTTCATTCTATCTCCTCTCTGTCAGCCTCTACTCCCTCTCTCTCTCTTCATTCTATCTCCTCTCTGTCAGTCTCTATCTCCCTCTCTCTTCATTTGATCTCCTCTCTGTCAGCCTCTACTCCCTCTCTCTTCATTCTATCTCCTCTCTGTCAGCCTCTCCTCCCTCCCTCTCTCTTCATTCTCTCCTCTCTCTTAGCCTCTACTCCCCCTCTCTCTCTCTCTCTCTCTCTCTCTTCATTCTATCTCCTCTCTGTCAGCCTCTACTCCCTCTCTCTCTTCATTCTATCTCCTCTCTGTCAGCCTCTACTCCCTCTCTCTCTCTTCATTATATCTCCTCTCTGTCAGCCTCTACTCTCTCTCTCTCTTCATTCTATCTCCTCTCTGTCAGTCTCTACTCCCTCTCTCTCTCTCTTCTTCATTCTATCTCCTCTCTGTCAGCCTCTACTCTCTCTCTCTCTCTCTTCATTCTATCTCCTCTCTGTCAGCCTCTACTCCCTCTCTCTCTCTCTTCATTCTATCTCCTCTCTGTCAGCCTCTACTCCCTCTCTCTCTTCATTCCATCTCCTCTCTGTCAGCCTCTACTCCCTCTCTCTCTCTCTCTTCATTCTATCTCCTCTCTGTCAGCCTCTACTCCTCTCCCCTCTCTCTCTCTTCATTCTATCTCCTCTCTGTCAGCCTCTCCTCCCTCCCTCTCTTCATTCTATCTCCTCTCTGTCAGCCTCTACTCTCTCTCTTCATTCTATCTCCTCTCTGTCAGCCTCTCTCCTCCTCTCTCTCTCTCTCTTCATTCTATCTCCTCTCTGTCAGCCTCTACTCCCTCTCTCTCTCTTCTCTCTCTCTCTTTCATTCTATCTCCTCTCTGTCAGCCTCTCCTCCCTCTCTCTCTTCATTCTATCTCCTCTCTGTCAGCCTCTACTCCCTCCTCTCTCTCTCTTCATTCTATCTCCTCTCTGTCAGCCTCTACTCACTCTCTCTCTCTTCATTCTATCTCCTCTCTGTCAGCCTCTACTCCCTCCCTCTCTTCATTCTATCTCCTCTCTGTCAGCCTCTACTCTCTCTCTTCATTCTATCTCCTCTCTGTTAGCCTCTATCCCTCTCTCTCTGCCAGCCATTCTATCTCCTCTCTGTCAGCCTCTACTCTCTCTCTCTTCATTCTATCTCCTCTCTGTCAGCCTCTACTCCCTCTCTCTCTCTCTCTCTCCTCTCTGTCTCTACTCTTCATCTCTATCTATCTCCTCTCTGTCAGCCTCTACTCCCTCTCTCTCTCTTCATTCCATCTCTCTCTCTGTCAGCCTCTACTCCCTCTCTCTCTCTCTCTTCATTCTATCTCTCTCTCTCTCTTCATTCTATCTCCTCTCTGTCAGCCTCTACTCCCTCTCTCTCCCTCTCTCTTCATTCTATCTCCTCTCTGTCAGCCTCTCTCCCTCCCTCTCTTCATCTATCTTCATTCTACTATCTCCTCTCTGTCAGCCTCTACTCTCTCTCTCTTCATTCTATCTCCTCTCTGTTAGCCTCTCCTCCCTCCTCTCTCTTCATTCTCCCTCTCTCTCTCTCTCTCTCTCTCTCTCTCTCTCTCTTCATTCTATCTCCTCTCTGTCAGCCTCTACTCTCTCTCTCTTCATTCTATCTCCTCTCTGTCAGCCTCTACTCCCTCTCTCTCTCTTCATTATATCTCCTCTCTGTCAGCCTCTACTCTCTCTCTCTCTTCATTCTATCTCCTCTCTCTCAGTCTCTACTCCCTCTCTCTCTCTCTCTCTTCATTCTATCTCCTCTCTGCCAGCCTCTACTCTCTCTCTCTCTCTCTTCATTCTATCTCCTCTCTGTCAGCCTCTCTCCTCCCTCTCTCTCTCTCTCTCTTCATTCTATCTCCTCTCTGTCAGCCTCTCTCTCTCTCTCCCTCTATCTTCATTCTATCTCCTCTCTGTCAGCCTCTACTCCCTCTCTTCTTCATTCTATCTCCTCTCTGTCAGCCTCTATCTCCCTCTCTCTCTCTCTCTCTCTCTTCATTCTATCTCCTCTCTGTCAGCCTCTCTCCCTCTCTTCTTCATTCTATCTCCTCTCTGTCAGCGTCTACTCCCTCTCTCTCTCTCTCTCTCTCTCTTCATTCTATCTCCTCTCTGTCAGCCTCTCCTCCTCCCTCTATCTTCATTCTATCTCCTCTCTGTCAGCCTCTACTCTCTCTCTTCATTCTATCTCCTCTCTGTCAGCCTCTACTCTCTCTCTCTCTTCATTCTATCTCCTCTCTGTTAGCCTCTCTCCCTCTCTCTCTCTCATTCTATCTCCTCTCTGTCAGCCTCTACTCCCTCCTCTCTCTCTCTCTTCATTCTATCTCCTCTCTGTCAGCCTCTCCTCCCTCCCTCTATCTTCATTCTATCTCCTCTCTGTCAGCCTCTACTCTCTCTCTTCATTCTATCTCCTCTCTGTTAGCCTCTACTCCCTCTCTCTCTCTCTCTCTCTCTCTCTTCATTCTATCTCCTCTCTGTCAGCCTCTACTCTCTCTCTCTTCATTCTATCTCCTCTCTGTCAGCCTCTACTCCCTCTCTCTCTTCATTATATCTCTCTCTGTCAGCCTCTACTCTCTCTCTCTCTTCATTCTATCTCCTCTCTGTCAGCCTCTACTCCCTCTCTCTCTCTTCATTCTATCTCCTCTCTGTCAGCCTCTACTCCCTCTCTCTCTTCATTCTATCTCCTCTCTGTCAGCCTCTATCCCTCTCTCTCTCTTCATTATATCTCCTCTCTGTCAGCCTCTACTCTCTCTCTCTCTTCATTCTATCTCCTCTCTGTCATCTACTCCCCCTCTCTCTCTCTTCATTCTATCTCCTCTCTGTCAGCCTCTACTCTCTCTCTCTTCATTCTATCTCCTCTCTGTCAGCCTCTACTCCCTCTCTCCCTCCCTCTCTCTTCATTCTATCTCCTCTCTGTCAGCCTCTACTCCCTCTCTCTCTCTTCATTCTATCTCCTCTCTGTCAGTCTCTACTCCCTCTCTCTTCATTTGATCTCCTCTCTCTCAGCCTCTACTCTCTCTCTCTTCATTCTATCTCCTCTCTGTCAGCCTCTCCTCCCTCCCTCTCTCTTCATTCTCTCCTCTCTGTTAGCCTCTACTCCCCTCTCTCTCTCTCTCTCTCTCTCTCTTCATTCTATCTCCTCTCTGTCAGCCTCTACTCCCTCTCTCTCTTCATTCTATCTCCTCTCTGTCAGCCTCTACTCCCTCTCTCTCTCTTCATTATATCTCCTCTCTGTCAGCCTCTACTCTCTCTCTCTCTTCATTCTATCTCCTCTCTCTCAGTCTCTACTCCCTCTCTCTCTCTCTCTCTTCTTTCTATCTCCTCTCTCCCTGCCTCTCCTCTCTCTCTCTCTCTCTTCATTCTATCTCCTCTCTGTCAGCCTCTACTCCCTCTCTCTCTCTCTCTCTCTCTTCATTATATCTCCTCTCTGTCAGCCTCTACTCTCTCTCTCTCTCTTCATTCTATCTCTCTCTCTCTCTCATTTCTATCTCTCTCTGTCAGCTCCCTCTCTCTCTCTCTCTCTTCATTCTATCTCCTCTCTGTCAGCCTCTCTCCCTCCCTCTCTCTCTCTTCTCTGTATATCTCTCTCTTCATTCTATCTCCTCAGCCTCTCCCTCTCCTCTCTCTCTCTCTCTCTCTCTCTCTCTCTTCATTCTATCTCTGTCTCTACTCTCTCTCTTCATTCTATCTCCTCTCTGTCAGCCTCTCCTCCCTCCCTCTATCTTCATTCTATCTCCTCTCTGTCAGCCTCTACTCTCTCTCTTCATTCTATCTCCTCTCTGTTAGCCTCTACTCCCTCTCTCTCTCTCTCTCTCCTCTCTCTCTCTCTCTCTCTCTTCATTCTATCTCCTCTCTGTCAGCCTCTACTCTCCCTCTCTCTCTTCTCTTCATTCTATCTCCTCTCTGTCAGCCTCTCCTCCCTCCCTCTCTCTTCATTATATCTCCTCTCTGTCAGCCTCTACTCTCTCTCTCTTCATTCTATCTCCTCTCTGTTAGCCTCTACTCCCTCTCTCTCTCTTCATTATATCTCCTCTCTGTCAGCCTCTACTCCCTCTCTCTCTCTCTCTCTCTCTCTTCATTCTATCTCCTCTCTGTCAGCCTCTCCTCCCTCCTCTCCTTCCCTCCTCTCTATCAGCCTCTACTCTCTCTCTTCATTCATCTCCTCTCTGTCAGCCTCTCTCCTCTCTCTCTTCTATCTCCTCTCTGTCAGCCTCTCTCTCTCTTCATTCTATCTCTCTCCTCTCTGTCAGCCTCTCTACTCCCTCCCTCTCTCTCTCTCTCTCTGTCTCTCTCTCTCTCTTCATTCTATCTCCTCTCTGTCAGCCTCTACTCCCTCTCCCTCTATCTTCATTCTATCTCCTCTCTGTCAGCCTCTACTCTCTCTCTTCATTCTATCTCCTCTCTGTTTAGCCTCTACTCCCTCTCTCTCTCTTCTCTCTCTCTCTCTCTCTCTCTCTCTCTCTTCATTCTATCTCCTCTCTGTCAGCCTCTACTCTCTCTCTCTTCATTCTATCTCCTCTCTGTCAGCCTCTACTCCCTCTCTCTCTCTTTCATTATATCTCCTCTCTGTCAGCCTCTACTCTCTCTCTCTCTTCATTCTATCTCCTCTCTGTTAGCCTCTACTCCCTCTCTCTCTCTTCATTATATCTCCTCTCTGTCAGCCTCTACTCCCTCTCTCTCTCTCTCTTCTATCTCTCTCTTCATTCTATTTTATCTCCTCTCTGTCAGCCTCTCCTCCCTCCCATCTATCTTCATTCCTATCTCCTCTCTGTTAGCCTCTACTCTCTCTCTCTTCATTCTATTCTATCTCTCTCTGTCAGCCTCTACTCCTCCTCTACTCTCTCTCTCTCTCTCTCTCTCTATCTCTCTCTGTCTCTCTCTCTTCATTCTATCTCCTCTCTCTCAGCCTCTACTCCCTCTCTCTCTCTCTTTAAATTATATCTCCTCTCTGTCAGCCTCTACTCTCTCTCTCTCTCATTCTATCTCCTCTCTGTCAGCCTCTACTCCCTCTCTCTCTCTTCATTATATCTCCTCTCTGTCAGCCTCTACTCTCTCTCTCTCTTCATTCTATCTCTCTCTGTTAGCCTCTCTCCCTCTCTCTCTCTTCATTATATCTCCTCTCTGTCAGCCTCTCTCCCTCTCTCTCTCTCTCTATCTCTCTCTTCATTCTATCTCCTCTCTCTGTCAGCCTCTCCTCCCTCCCTCTATCTTCATTCTATCTCCTCTCTGTCAGCCTCTACTCTCTCTCTTCATTCTATCTCCTCTCTGTTAGCCTCTACTCCCTCTCTCTCTCTCTCTCTCTCTCTCTCTCTCTTCATTCTATCTCCTCTCTGTCAGCCTCTACTCTCTCTCTCTTCATTCTATCTCCTCTCTGTCAGCCTCTACTCCCTCTCTCTCTCTTCATTATATCTCCTCTCTGTCAGCCTCTACTCTCTCTCTCTCTTCATTCTATCTCCTCTCTGTTAGCCTCTACTCCCTCTCTCTCTCTTCATTATATCTCCTCTCTGTCAGCCTCTACTCCCTCTCTCTCTCTCTCTCTCTCTCTTCATTCTATCTCCTCTCTGTCTGTTCCTCCCCTCCCTCTATCTTCATTCTATCTCCCTCTCTCTCTCTCTCTCTCTCTCTCTCTCTTCATTCTATCTCCTCTCTGTCTTCAGCCTCTACTCTCTCTCTCTTCATTCTATCTCCTCTCTGTCAGCCTCTACTCCCTCTCTCTCTCTTCATTATATCTCCTCTCTGTCAGCCTCTACTCTCTCTCTCTCTTCATTCTATCTCCTCTCTGTTAGCCTCTACTCCCTCTCTCTCTCTTCATTATATCTCCTCTCTGTCAGCCTCTACTCCCTCTCTCTCTCTCTCTCTCTCTCTTCATTCTATCTCCTCTCTGTCAGCCTCTCCTCCCTCCCTCTATCTTCATTCTATCTCCTCTCTGTCAGCCTCTACTCTCTCTCTTCATTCTATCTCCTCTCTGTTAGCCTCTACTCCCTCTCTCTCTCTCTCTCTCTCTCTCTCTCTCTTCATTCTATCTCCTCTCTGTCAGCCTCTACTCTCTCTCTCTTCATTCTATCTCCTCTCTGTCAGCCTCTACTCCCTCTCTCTCTCTTCATTATATCTCCTCTCTGTCAGCCTCTACTCTCTCTCTCTCTTCATTCTATCTCCTCTCTGTTAGCCTCTACTCCCTCTCTCTCTCTTCATTATATCTCCTCTCTGTCAGCCTCTACTCCCTCTCTCTCTCTCTCTCTCTCTCTTCATTCTATCTCCTCTCTGTCAGCCTCTCCTCCCTCCCTCTATCTTCATTCTATCTCCTCTCTGTCAGCCTCTACTCTCTCTCTTCATTCTATCTCCTCTCTGTTAGCCTCTACTCCCTCTCTCTCTCTCTCTCTCTCTCTCTCTTCATTCTATCTCCTCTCTGTCAGCCTCTACTCTCTCTCTCTTCATTCTATCTCCTCTCTGTCAGCCTCTACTCCCTCTCTCTCTCTTCATTATATCTCCTCTCTGTCAGCCTCTACTCTCTCTCTCTCTTCATTCTATCTCCTCTCTGTTAGCCTCTACTCCCTCTCTCTCTCTTCGTTCTATCTCCTCTCTGTCAGCCTCTACTCCCCCTCTCTCTTCATTCTATCTCCTCTCTGTCAGCCTCTACTCCCTCTCTCTCTCTTCATTATATCTCCTCTCTGTCAGCCTCTACTCTCTCTCTCTCTTCATTCTATCTCCTCTCTGTCAGCCTCTACTCCCCCTCTCTCTCTCTTCATTCTATCTCCTCTCTGTCAGCCTCTACTCTCTCTCTCTTCATTCTATCTCCTCTCTGTCAGCCTCTACTCCCTCTCTCCCTCCCTCTCTCTTCATTCTATCTCCTCTCTGTCAGCCTCTACTCCCTCTCTCTCTCTTCATTCTATCTCCTCTCTGTCAGTCTCTACTCCCTCTCTCTTCATTTGATCTCCTCTCTGTCAGCCTCTACTCCCTCTCTCTCTCTTCATTCTATCTCCTCTCTGTCAGTCTCTACTCCCTCTCTCTTCATTTGATCTCCTCTCTGTCAGCTTCTCCTCCCTCCCTCTCTCTTCATTCTCTCCTCTCTGTTAGCCTCTACTCCCCTCTCTCTCTCTCTCTCTCTCTCTCTTCATTCTATCTCCTCTCTGTCAGCCTCTACTCCCTCTCTCTCTTCATTCTATCTCCTCTCTGTCAGCCTCTACTCCCTCTCTCTCTCTTCATTATATCTCCTCTCTGTCAGCCTCTACTCTCTCTCTCTCTTCATTCTATCTCCTCTCTCTCAGTCTCTACTCCCTCTCTCTCTCTCTCTCTTCATTCTATCTCCTCTCTGCCAGCCTCTACTCTCTCTCTCTCTCTCTTCATTCTATCTCCTCTCTGTCAGCCTCTACTCCCTCTCTCTCTCTCTCTCTCTCTCTTCATTCTATCTCCTCTCTGTCAGCCTCTACTCCCTCTCTCTCTTCATTCCATCTCCTCTCTGTCAGCCTCTACTCCCTCTCTCTCTCTCTCTTCATTCTATCTCCTCTCTGTCAGCCTCTACTCACTCCCTCTCTCTCTCTCTTCATTCTATCTCCTCTCTGTCAGCCTCTCCTCCCTCCCTCTATCTTCATTCTATCTCCTCTCTGTCAGCCTCTACTCTCTCTCTCTTCATTCTATCTCCTCTCTGTTAGCCTCTACTCCCTCTCTCTCTCTCTCTCTCTCTCTCTCTCTCTCTCTCTTCATTCTATCTCCTCTCTGTCAGCCTCTACTCTCTCTCTCTTCATTCTATCTCCTCTCTGTCAGCCTCTACTCCCTCTCTCTCTCTTCATTATATCTCCTCTCTGTCAGCCTCTACTCTCTCTCTCTCTCTCTTCATTCTATCTCCTCTCTCTCAGTCTCTACTCCCTCTCTCTCTCTCTCTCTTCATTCTATCTCCTCTCTGCCAGCCTCTACTCTCTCTCTCTCTCTCTTCATTCTATCCCCTCTCTGTCAGCCTCTACTCCCTCTCTCTCTCTCTCTCTCTCTCTTCATTCTATCTCCTCTCTGTCAGCCTCTACTCCCTCTCTCTCTCTTCATTCTATCTCCTCTCTGTCAGTCTCTACTCCCTCTCTCTTCATTTGATCTCCTCTCTGTCAGCTTCTCCTCCCTCCCTCTCTCTTCATTCTCTCCTCTCTGTTAGCCTCTACTCCCCTCTCTCTCTCTCTCTCTCTCTCTCTTCATTCTATCTCCTCTCTGTCAGCCTCTACTCCCTCTCTCTCTTCATTCTATCTCCTCTCTGTCAGCCTCTACTCCCTCTCTCTCTCTTCATTATATCTCCTCTCTGTCAGCCTCTACTCTCTCTCTCTCTTCATTCTATCTCCTCTCTGTTAGCCTCTACTCCCTCTCTCTCTCTTCATTATATCTCCTCTCTGTCAGCCTCTACTCCCTCTCTCTCTCTCTCTCTCTCTCTCTCTTCATTCTATCTCCTCTCTGTCAGCCTCTCCTCCCTCCCTCTATCTTCATTCTATCTCCTCTCTGTCAGCCTCTACTCTCTCTCTTCATTCTATCTCCTCTCTGTTAGCCTCTACTCCCTCTCTCTCTCTCTCTCTCTCTCTCTCTCTTCATTCTATCTCCTCTCTGTCAGCCTCTACTCTCTCTCTCTTCATTCTATCTCCTCTCTGTCAGCCTCTACTCCCTCTCTCTCTCTTCATTATATCTCCTCTCTGTCAGCCTCTACTCTCTCTCTCTCTTCATTCTATCTCCTCTCTGTTAGCCTCTACTCCCTCTCTCTCTCTTCATTATATCTCCTCTCTGTCAGCCTCTACTCCCTCTCTCTCTCTCTCTCTCTCTTCATTCTATCTCCTCTCTGTCAGCCTCTCCTCCCTCCCTCTATCTTCATTCTATCTCCTCTCTGTCAGCCTCTACTCTCTCTCTTCATTCTATCTCCTCTCTGTTAGCCTCTACTCCCTCTCTCTCTCTCTCTCTCTCTCTCTTCATTCTATCTCCTCTCTGTCAGCCTCTACTCTCTCTCTCTTCATTCTATCTCCTCTCTGTCAGCCTCTACTCCCTCTCTCTCTCTTCATTATATCTCCTCTCTGTCAGCCTCTACTCTCTCTCTCTCTTCATTCTATCTCCTCTCTGTTAGCCTCTACTCCCTCTCTCTCTTCATTATATCTCCTCTCTGTCAGCCTCTACTCCCTCTCTCTCTCTCTCTCTCTCTCTTCATTCTATCTCCTCTCTGTCAGCCTCTCCTCCCTCCCTCTATCTTCATTCTATCTCCTCTCTGTCAGCCTCTACTCTCTCTCTTCATTCTATCTCCTCTCTGTTAGCCTCTACTCCCTCTCTCTCTCTCTCTCTCTCTCTCTCTCTCTTCATTCTATCTCCTCTCTGTCAGCCTCTACTCTCTCTCTCTTCATTCTATCTCCTCTCTGTCAGCCTCTACTCCCTCTCTCTCTCTTCATTATATCTCCTCTCTGTCAGCCTCTACTCTCTCTCTTCATTCTATCTCCTCTCTGTTAGCCTCTACTCCCTCTCTCTCTCTTCGTTCTATCTCCTCTCTGTCAGCCTCTACTCCCCCTCTCTCTTCATTCTATCTCCTCTCTGTCAGCCTCTACTCCCTCTCTCTCTCTTCATTATATCTCCTCTCTGTCAGCCTCTACTCTCTCTCTCTCTTCATTCTATCTCCTCTCTGTCAGCCTCTACTCCCCCTCTCTCTCTCTTCATTCTATCTCCTCTCTGTCAGCCTCTACTCTCTCTCTCTTCATTCTATCTCCTCTCTGTCAGCCTCTACTCCCTCTCTCCCTCCCTCTCTCTTCATTCTATCTCCTCTCTGTCAGCCTCTACTCCCTCTCTCTCTCTTCATTCTATCTCCTCTCTGTCAGTCTCTACTCCCTCTCTCTTCATTTGATCTCCTCTCTGTCAGCTTCTCCTCCCTCCCTCTCTCTTCATTCTCTCCTCTCTGTTAGCCTCTACTCCCCTCTCTCTCTCTCTCTCTCTCTCTCTTCATTCTATCTCCTCTCTGTCAGCCTCTACTCCCTCTCTCTCTTCATTCTATCTCCTCTCTGTCAGCCTCTACTCCCTCTCTCTCTCTTCATTATATCTCCTCTCTGTCAGCCTCTACTCTCTCTCTCTCTTCATTCTATCTCCTCTCTCTCAGTCTCTACTCCCTCTCTCTCTCTCTCTCTTCATTCTATCTCCTCTCTGCCAGCCTCTACTCTCTCTCTCTCTCTCTCATTCTATCTCCTCTCTGTCAGCCTCTACTCCCTCTCTCTCTCTCTCTCTCTCTTTCATTCTATCTCCTCTCTGTCAGCCTCTACTCCCTCTCTCTCTTCATTCCATCTCCTCTCTGTCAGCCTCTACTCCCTCTCTCTCTCTCTCTTCATTCTATCTCCTCTCTGTCAGCCTCTACTCACTCCCTCTCTCTCTCTCTTCATTCTATCTCCTCTCTGTCAGCCTCTCCTCCCTCCCTCTATCTTCATTCTATCTCCTCTCTGTCAGCCTCTACTCTCTCTCTTCATTCTATCTCCTCTCTGTTAGCCTCTACTCCCTCTCTCTCTCTCTCTCTCTCTCTCTCTCTCTCTCTCTTCATTCTATCTCCTCTCTGTCAGCCTCTACTCTCTCTCTCTTCATTCTATCTCCTCTCTGTCAGCCTCTACTCCCTCTCTCTCTCTTCATTATATCTCCTCTCTGTCAGCCTCTACTCTCTCTCTCTCTCTTCATTCTATCTCCTCTCTCTCAGTCTCTACTCCCTCTCTCTCTCTCTCTCTTCATTCTATCTCCTCTCTGCCAGCCTCTACTCTCTCTCTCTCTCTCTCATTCTATCCCCTCTCTGTCAGCCTCTACTCCCTATCCCTCTCTCTCTCTCTCTCTCTCTCTTCATTCTATCTCCTCTCTGTCAGCCTCTACTCCCTCTCTCTCTCTTCATTCTATCTCCTCTCTGTCAGTCTCTACTCCCTCTCTCTTCATTTGATCTCCTCTCTGTCAGCTTCTCCTCCCTCCCTCTCTCTTCATTCTCTCCTCTCTGTTAGCCTCTACTCCCCTCTCTCTCTCTCTCTCTCTCTCTCATTCTATCTCCTCTCTGTCAGCCTCCTCTCTCTCTTCATTCTATCTCCTCTCTGTCAGCCTCTACTCCCTCTCTCTCTTTCATTATATCTCCTCTCTGTCAGCCTCTACTCTCTCTCTCTCTTCATTCTATCTCCTCTCTGTCAGCCTCTACTCCCTCTCTCTCTCTTCATTCTATCTCCTCTCTGTCAGCCTCTCCTCCTCTCTCTCTCTCTCTTCATTCTATCTCTCTCTGTCAGCCTCTCTCCCTCCCTCTATCTTCTTCTATCTCCTCTCTGTCAGCCTCTACTCTCTCTTCATTCTATCTCCTCTCTGTCAGCCTCTACTCCCTCTCTCTCTCTCTCTCTCTCATTATATCTCCTCTGTCAGCCTCTACTCTCTCTCTCTTCATTCTATCTCCTCTCTGTCAGCCTCTACTCCCTCTCTCTCTCTTCATTATATCTCCTCTCAGCCTCTCTCTCTCTCTCTCTTCATTCTATCTCCTCTCTGTTAGCCTCTACTCCCTCTCTCTCTCTTCATTCTATCTCCTCTCTGTCAGCCTCTACTCCCTCTCTCTCTCTTCTATCTCCTCTCTGTCAGCCTCTATCTCTCTCTCTCTCATTATATCTCCTCTCTGTCAGCCTCTACTCTCTCTCTCTTCATTCTATCTCCTCTCTGTCAGCCTCTACTCCCCTCTCTCTCTCTTCATTCTATCTCCTCTCTGTCAGCCTCTACTCTCTCTCTCTTCATTCTATCTCCTCTCTGTCAGCCTCTACTCCTCTCTCTCTCTCCCTCTCTCTTCATTCTATCTCCTCTCTGTCAGCCTCTACTCCCTCTCTCTCTCTTCATATCTCCTCTCTGTCAGCCTCTCTCCCTCTCCTCTCTCTTCATTTGATCTCTCTCTGTCAGCTCTCCTCCCTCCCTCTCTCTTCATTCTCTCCTCTCTGTTAGCCTCTACTCCCCTCTCTCTCTCTCTCTTCATTTCTATCTCCTCTCTGTCAGCCTCTACTCCCTCTCTCTCTTCATTCTATCTCCTCTCTGTCAGCCTCTACTCCCTCTCTCTTCATTCATCTCTCTCTCTCTCTCTCTCTTCATTCTCTCCTCTCTCTCTCTCTCTCCCTCTCTCTCTCTTCATTCTATCTCCTCTCTGTCAGCCTCTACTCTCTCTCTCTCTCTCTCTTCATTCTATCTCCTCTCTGTCAGCCTCTACTCCCTCTCTCTCTCTCTCTCTCTCTCTCTCTTCATTCTATCTCCTCTCTGTCAGCCTCTACTCCCTCTCTCTCTTCATTCCATCTCCTCTCTGTCAGCCTCTACTCCCTCTCTCTCTCTTCTTCATTCTATCTCCTCTCTGTCAGCCTCTACTCCCCCTCTCTCTTCATTCTATCTCCTCTCTGTCAGCCTCTACTCCCTCTCTCTCTTCATTCTATCTCCTCTCTGTCAGCCTCTACTCTCTCTCTTCATTCTATCTCCTCTCTGTCAGCCTCTACTCCCTCTCTCTCTCTTCATTCTATCTCCTCTCTGTCAGCCTCTACTCAGCCTCTACTCTCTCTCTCTTCATTCTATCTCCTCTCTGTCAGCCTCTACTCCCTCTCTCTTCTTCATTCTATCTCCTCTCTGTCAGCCTCTACTCTCTCTCTCTCCTATCTCCTCTCTCTCAGTCTCTCTCCTCTCTCTCTCTCTCTTCATTCTATCTCCTCTCTGTCAGCCTCTACTCTCTCTCTCTCTCTTCATTCTATCTCCTCTCTGTCAGCCTCTACTACTCCCTCTCTCTCTTCATTTGATCTCCTCTCTGTCAGCCTCTACTCCCTCTCTCTCTCTTCATTCTATCTCCTCTCTGTCAGTCTCTACTCCCTCTCTCTTCATTTGATCTCCTCTCTGTCAGCTTCTCCTCCCTCCCTCTCTCTTCATTCTCTCCTCTCTGTTAGCCTCTACTCCCCTCTCTCTCTCTCTCTCTCTCTCTCTTCATTCTATCTCCTCTCTGTCAGCCTCTACTCCCTCTCTCTCTTCATTCTATCTCCTCTCTGTCAGCCTCTACTCCCTCTCTCTCTCTTCATTATATCTCCTCTCTGTCAGCCTCTACTCTCTCTCTCTCTTCATTCTATCTCCTCTCTCTCAGTCTCTACTCCCTCTCTCTCTCTCTCTCTTCATTCTATCTCCTCTCTGCCAGCCTCTACTCTCTCTCTCTCTCTCTTCATTCTATCTCCTCTCTGTCAGCCTCTACTCCCTCTCTCTCTCTCTCTCTCTCTCTTCATTATATCTCCTCTCTGTCAGCCTCTACTCCCTCTCTCTCTTCATTCTATCTCCTCTCTCTCAGTCTCTACTCCCTCTCTCTCTCTCTCTCTCTTCATTCTATCTCCTCTCTGCCAGCCTCTACTCTCTCTCTCTCTCTCATTCTATCTCCTCTCTGTTAGCCTCTACTCCCCTCTCCTCTCTCTCTCTCTCTCTTTCATTCTATCTCCTCTCTGTCAGCCTCTACTCTCTCTCTCTTCATTCTATCTCTCTCTGTCAGCCTCTACCCTCCCTCTCTCTCTCTTCATTCTATCTCCTCTCTGTCAGCCTCTCCTCCCTCCCTCTATCTTCATTCTATCTCCTCTCTGTCAGCCTCTACTCTCTCTCTTCATTCTATCTCCTCTCTGTTAGCCTCTACTCCCTCTCTCTCTCTCTCTCTCTCTCTCTCTCTCTCTCTCTTCATTCTATCTCCTCTCTGTCAGCCTCTACTCTCTCTCTCTTCATTCTATCTCCTCTCTGTCAGCCTCTACTCCCTCTCTCTCTCTTCATTATATCTCCTCTCTGTCAGCCTCTACTCTCTCTCTCTCTCTTCATTCTATCTCCTCTCTCTCAGTCTCTACTCCCTCTCTCTCTCTCTCTTCATTCTATCTCCTCTCTGCCAGCCTCTACTCTCTCTCTCTCTCTCTTCATTCTATCCCCTCTCTGTCAGCCTCTACTCCCTCTCTCTCTCTCTCTCTCTCTCTCTCTCTTCATTCTATCTCCTCTCTGTCAGCCTCTACTCCCTCTCTCTCTCTTCATTCTATCTCCTCTCTGTCAGTCTCTACTCCCTCTCTCTTCATTTGATCTCCTCTCTGTCAGCTTCTCCTCCCTCCCTCTCTCTTCATTCTCTCCTCTCTGTTAGCCTCTACTCCCCTCTCTCTCTCTCTCTCTCTCTCTTCATTCTATCTCCTCTCTGTCAGCCTCTACTCTCTCTCTCTTCATTCTATCTCCTCTCTGTCAGCCTCTACTCCCTCTCTCTCTCTTCATTATATCTCCTCTCTGTCAGCCTCTACTCTCTCTCTTCATTCTATCTCCTCTCTGTTAGCCTCTACTCCCTCTCTCTCTCTCTCTCTCTCATTCTTCATATCTCCTCTCTGTCAGCCTCTACTCTCTCTCTCTCTCTCTTCATTCTATCTCCTCTCTGTCAGCCTCTACTCCCTCTCTCTCTCTCTCTCTCTCTTCATTATATCTCCTCTCTGTCAGCCTCTACTCTCTCTCTCTCTTCATTCTATCTCCTCTCTCTGTTAGCCTCTCCCTCCCTCTCTCTCTCTTCATTATATCTCCTCTCTGTCAGCCTCTACTCCTCTCTCTCTCTCTTCATTCTATCTTCATTCTATCTCCTCTCTGTCAGCCTCTCTCCCTCCCTCTATCTTCATTCTATCTCCTCTCTGTCAGCCTCTACTCTCTCTCTCTCATTCTATCTCCTCTCTGTTAGCCTCTACTCCCTCTCTCTCTCTTCATTATATCTCTCTCTCTCTCTCTCTCTTTCATTCTATCTCCTCTCTGTCAGCCTCTACTCCCTCTCTCTCTCTCTCTCTCTCTCTCTCTCTCTCTTCTTCATTCTATCTCCTCTCTGTCAGCCTCTACTCCCTCTCTCTCTCTTCATTCTATCTCCTCTCTGTCAGTCTCTACTCCCTCTCTCTTCATTTGATCTCCTCTCTGTCAGCTTCTCTACTCTCTCTCTCTTCATTCTCTCCTCTCTGTTAGCCTCTACTCCCCTCTCTCTCTCTTCTCTCTCTCTCTCTGTCATTCTATCTCCTCTCTGTCAGCCTCTCTCTCTCTCTCTTCATTCTATCTCCTCTCTGTCAGCCTCTCCTCCCTCTCTCTATCTTCATTCTATCTCCTCTCTGTCAGCCTCTACTCTCTCTCTTCATTCTATCTCCTCTCTGTTAGCCTCTACTCCCTCTCTCTCTCTCTCTCTCTCTCTCTCTCTTCATTCTATCTCCTCTCTGTCAGCCTCTACTCTCTCTCTCTTCATTCTATCTCCTCTCTGTCAGCCTCTACTCCCTCTCTCTTCATTCTATCTCCTCTCTGTTAGCCTCTACTCCCTCTCTCTCTCTCTCTCTCTCTCTCTCTCTCTTCATTCTATCTCCTCTCTGTCAGCCTCTACTCCCTCTCTCTCTCTTCATTATATCTCCTCTCTGTCAGCCTCTCCTCCCTCCCTCTATCTTCATTCTATCTCCTCTCTGTCAGCCTCTACTCTCTCTCTTCATTCTATCTCCTCTCTGTTAGCCTCTACTCCCTCTCTCTCTCTCTCTCTCTCTCTCTTTCATTCTATCTCCTCTCTGTCAGCCTCTACTCTCTCTCTCTTCATTCTATCTCCTCTCTGTCAGCCTCTACTCCCTCTCTCTCTCTTCATTATATCTCCTCTCTGTCAGCCTCTACTCTCTCTCTCTCTTCATTCTATCTCCTCTCTGTTAGCCTCTACTCCCTCTCTCTCTCTTCGTTCTATCTCCTCTCTGTCAGCCTCTACTCCCCTCTCTCTTCATTCTATCTCCTCTCTGTCAGCCTCTACTCCCTCTCTCTCTTCATTATATCTCCTCTCTGTCAGCCTCTACTCTCTCTCTCTCTTCATTCTATCTCCTCTCTGTCAGCCTCTACTCCCCCTCTCTCTCTCTTCATTCTATCTCCTCTCTGTCAGCCTCTACTCTCTCTCTCTTCATTCTATCTCCTCTCTGTCAGCCTCTACTCCCTCTCTCCCTCCCTCTCTCTTCATTCTATCTCCTCTCTGTCAGCCTCTACTCCCTCTCTCTCTCTTCATTCTATCTCCTCTCTGTCAGTCTCTACTCCCTCTCTCTTCATTTGATCTCCTCTCTGTCAGCCTCTACTCCCTCTCTCTCTCTTCATTCTATCTCCTCTCTGTCAGTCTCTACTCCCTCTCTCTTCATTTGATCTCCTCTCCTTCAGCTTCTCCTCCCTCCCTCTCTCTTCATTCTCTCCTCTCTGTTAGCCTCTACTCCCCTCTCTCTCTCTCTCTCTCTCTCTCTTCATTCTATCTCCTCTCTGTCAGCCTCTACTCCCTCTCTCTCTTCATTCTATCTCCTCTCTGTCAGCCTCTACTCCCTCTCTCTCTCTTCATTATATCTCCTCTCTGTCAGCCTCTACTCTCTCTCTCTCTTCATTCTATCTCCTCTCTCTCAGTCTCTACTCCCTCTCTCTCTCTCTCTCTTCATTCTATCTCCTCTCTGCCAGCCTCTACTCTCTCTCTCTCTCTCTTCATTCTATCTCCTCTCTGTCAGCCTCTACTCCCTCTCTCTCTCTCTCTCTCTCTTCATTCTATCTCCTCTCTGTCAGCCTCTACTCCCTCTCTCTCTTCATTCCATCTCCTCTCTGTCAGCCTCTACTCCCTCTCTCTCTCTCTCTTCATTCTATCTCCTCTCTGTCAGCCTCTACTCACTCCCTCTCTCTCTCTCTTCATTCTATCTCCTCTCTGTCAGCCTCTCCTCCCTCCCTCTATCTTCATTCTATCTCCTCTCTGTCAGCCTCTACTCTCTCTCTTCATTCTATCTCCTCTCTGTTAGCCTCTACTCCCTCTCTCTCTCTCTCTCTCTCTCTCTCTCTCTCTTCATTCTATCTCCTCTCTGTCAGCGTCTACTCCCTCTCTCTCTCTCTCTTCATTCTATCTCCTCTCTGTCAGCCTCTACTCCTCTCTCTCTCTCTTCATTATATCTCCTCTCTGCCAGCCTCTACTCTCTCTCTCTCTCTCTTCATTCTATCCCCTCTCTGTCAGCCTCTACTCCCTCTCTCTCTCTCTCTCTCTCTCTTCATTCTATCTCCTCTCTGTCAGCCTCTCCTCCCTCCCTCTATCTTCATTCTATCTCCTCTCTGTCAGCCTCTACTCTCTCTCTTCATTCTATCTCCTCTCTGTTAGCCTCTACTCCCTCTCTCTCTCTCTCTCTCTCTCTTCATTCTATCTCCTCTCTGTCAGCCTCTACTCTCTCTCTCTTCATTCTATCTCCTCTCTGTCAGCCTCTACTCCCTCTCTCTCTCTTCATTATATCTCCTCTCTGTCAGCCTCTACTCTCTCTCTCTCTTCATTCTATCTCCTCTCTGTTAGCCTCTACTCCCTCTCTCTCTCTTCGTTCTATCTCCTCTCTGTCAGCCTCTACTCCCTCTCTCTCTCTTCATTCTATCTCCTCTCTGACAGCCTCTACTCTCTCTCTCTCTCTCTTCATTCTATCTCCTCTCTGTCAGCCTCTACTCTCTCTCTCTCTCATCATTCTATCTCCTCTCTGCTTTTCTGCAGGAGACTGTCAGTCACGCTGCTCTCTCTCTGTCTATGCCTGCTTCCATAGGCTAGAAAGAGAGAGAGGGAGTAGAGGCTGACAGAGAGGAGATAGAATGAAGAGAGAGAGAGAGTAGAGGCTGACAGAGAGGAGATAGAATGAAGAGAGAGAGAGAGAGGGAGTAGAGGCTGACAGAGAGGAGATAGAATGAAGAGAGAGAGAGGGAGGGAGTAGAGGCTGACAGAGAGG
Organism: Oncorhynchus keta; assembly: GCF_023373465.1. NCBI lineage: Eukaryota > Metazoa > Chordata > Actinopteri > Salmoniformes > Salmonidae > Oncorhynchus > Oncorhynchus keta. The sequence goes on along the minus strand of NW_026287716.1, from coordinate 159,250 downwards.
AGATAGAATGAAGAGAGAGAGAGGGAGTAGAGGCTGACAGAGAGGAGATGGAATGAAGAGAGAGAGAGGGAGTAGAGGCTGACAGAGAGGAGATAGAATGAAGAGAGAGAGAGAGAAGAGGCTGACAGAGAGGAGATAGAATGAAGAGAGAGAGAGAGAGGGAGTAGAGGCTGACAGGGAGGAGATAGAATGAAGAGAGAGAGAGAGGGAGTCGAGGCTGAAAGAGAGGAGATAGAATGAAGAGAGAGGGAGGGAGTAGAGGCTGAAAGAGAGAAGATAGAATGAAGAGAGAGGGAGGGAGTGTAGAGGCTGACAGAGAGGAGATAGAATGAAGAGAGGGGAGGAAAGATGAGAGTGAGAGCAGAGAGAGAGTAGAGGCTGAAAGAGAGGAGATAGAATGAAGAGAGAGGGAGGGAATGAAGAGAGAGAGACAGGGAGTCGAGGCTGAAAGAGAGGAGATAGAATGAAGAGAGAGGGAGGGAGGAGAGGCTGACAGAGAGGAGATAGAATGAAGAGAGAGAGAGAGAGTAGAGGCTGACAGAGAGGAGATAAAATGAAGAGAGAGAGGGAGTAGAGACTGACAGAGAGGAGATGAAGAGAGAGAGAGAGGCAGTAGAGGGTGACAGAGAGGAGATAGAATGAAGAGAGAGAGAGAGTAGAGGCTGACAGAGAGGAGATAGAATGAAGAGAGAGAGAGAGAGAGGGGGGGAGTAGAGGCTGACAGAGAGGAGATAGAATGAAGAGAGAGAGAGAGTAGAGGCTGACAGAGAGGAGATAGAATGAAGAGAGAGAGAGAGGGGGAGTAGAGGCTGACAGAGAGGAGATAGAATGAAGAGAGAGAGAGGGAGGGAGTAGAGGCTGACAGAGAGGAGATAGAATGAAGAGAGAGAGAGGGAGTAGAGGCTGACAGAGAGGAGATGGAATGAAGAGAGAGAGAGGGAGTAGAGGCTGACAGAGAGGAGATAGAATGAAGAGAGAGAGAGAGAAGAGGCTGACAGAGAGGAGATAGAATGAAGAGAGAGAGAGAGAGAGAGAGGGGAGTAGAGGCTGACAGGGAGGAGATAGAATGAAGAGAGAGAGAGGGAGTCGAGGCTGAAAGAGAGGAGATAGAATGAAGAGAGAGGGAGGGAGTAGAGGCTGAAAGAGAGAAGATAGAATGAAGAGAGAGGGAGGGAGTAGAGGCTGACAGAGAGGAGATAGAATGAAGAGAGAGAGAGAGGAGGGAGTAGAGGCTGACAGAGAGGAGATAAAATGAAGAGAGAGAGAGAGTAGAGGCTGACAGAGAGGAGATAGAATGAAGAGAGAGAGAGAGAGAGAGAGAGTAGAGGCTGTCAGAGAGGATATAGAATGAAGAGAGAGAGAGAGAGAGAGTAGAGGATGTCAGAGAGGATATAGAATGAAGAGAGAGAGAGAGAGAGAGTAGAGGATGTCAGAGAGGATATAGAATGAAGAGAGAGAGAGGGAGTAGAGGCTGAAAGAGAGGAGATAGAATGAAGAGAGAGGGAGGAAAGATGAGAGTGAGAGCAGAGAGAGAGAGAGAGAGAGAGAGAGAGAGAGAGAGAGAGAGAGAGAGAGAGAGAGAGAGAGGAAAGAAAGATGAGAGAGAGAGAGAGTAGAGGCTGACAGAGAGGAGATAAAATGAAGAGAGAGAGAGAGTAGAGGCTGACAGAGAGGAGATAGAATGAAGAGAGAGAGAGAGAGAGAGAGAGTAGAGGCTGTCAGAGAGGATATAGAATGAAGAGAGAGAGAGAGAGAGAGTAGAGGATGTCAGAGAGGATATAGAATGAAGAGAGAGAGAGGGAGTAGAGGCTGAAAGAGAGGAGATAGAATGAAGAGAGAGGGAGGGAGTAGAGGCTGACAGAGAGGAGATAGAATGAAGAGAGAGAGAGAGGGAGGGAGTAGAGGCTGACAGAGAGGAGATAGAATGAAGAGAGAGAGAGGGAGTAGAGGCTGACAGAGAGGAGATAGAATGAAGATAGAGAGAGAGAGAAGAGGCTGACAGAGAGGAGATAGAATGAAGAGAGAGAGAGGGAGTCGAGGCTGAAAGAGAGAGATAGAATGAAGAGAGAGGGAGGAGTAGAGGCTGAAAGAGAGAAGATAGAATGAAGAGAGAGGGAGGGAGTAGAGGCTGACAGAGAGGAGATAGAATGAAGAGAGAGAGAGAGGGAGGGAGTAGAGGCTGACAGAGAGGAGATAGAATGAAGAGAGGGAAAGAAAGATGAGAGTGAGAGCAGAGAGAGAGAGAGAGAGAGAGAGAGAGAGAGAGAGAGAGAGAGAGAGAGAGAGAGAGAGAGAGAGAGAGAGAGAGAGAGAGAAAGAGAGAGGGAAAGACAGATGAGAGAGAGAGAGAGAGAGTAGAGAGGAGATAGAATGAGAGAGAGAGAGAGTAGAGGCTGATGAGAGAGATAGAATGAAGAGAGAGAGAGAGAGAGTAGAGGCTGTCAGAGAGGATATAGAATGAAGAGAGAGAGAGAGAGAGTAGAGGCTGAAAGAGAGGAGATAGAATGAAGAGAGAGAGAGAGGAGGGAGTAGAGGCTGACAGAGAGGAGATAGAATGAAGAGAGAGAGAGAGTAGAGGCTGACAGAGAGGAGATGGAATGAAGAGAGAGAGAGGGAGTAGAGGCTGACAGAGAGGAGATAGAATGAAGAGAGAGAGAGAGTAGAGGCTGACAGAGAGGAGATAGAATGAAGAGAGAGAGAGAGGGAGTAGAGGCTGACAGAGAGAGATAGAATGAAGAGAGAAGGAGGGAAGAGGGAGTAGAGGCTGACAGAGAGGAGATAGAATGAAGAGAGAGAGAGGGAGTCGAGGCTGAAAGAGAGGAGATAGAATGAAGAGAGAGGGAGGGAGGAGAGGCTGACAGAGAGGAGATAGAATGAAGAGAGAGAGAGAGAGTAGGGACAGAGAGGAGATAAAATGAAGAGAGAGAGGGAGAGACTGACAGAGAGGAGATGAAGAGAGAGGCAGTAGAGGGTGACAGAGAGGAGATAGAATGAAGAGAGAGAGAGAGTAGAGGCTGACAGAGAGGAGATAGAATGAAGAGAGAGAGAGAGAGAGAGGGAGTAGAGGCTGACAGAGAGGAGATAGAATGAAGAGAGAGAGAGAGTAGAGGCTGACAGAGAGGAGATAGAATGAAGAGAGAGAGAGAGAGAGAGGGAGTAGAGGCTGAGAGAGAGGAGATAGAATGAAGAGAGAGAGAGAGAGTAGAGGCTGACAGAGAGGAGATATAATGAAGAGAGAGAGAGGGAGTAGAGGCTGACAGAGAGGAGATAGAATGAAGAGAGAGAGAGAGGGAGGGAGTAGAGGCTGACAGAGAGGAGATAAAATGAAGAGAGAGAGAGAGTAGAGGCTGACAGAGAGGAGATAGAATGAAGAGAGAGAGAGAGAGAGAGAGTAGAGGCTGTCAGAGAGGATATAGAATGAAGAGAGAGAGAGAGAGAGAGTAGAGGATGTCAGAGAGGATATAGAATGAAGAGAGAGAGAGAGAGTAGAGGCTGAAAGAGAGGAGATAGAATGAAGAGAGAGGGAGGAAAGATGAGAGTGAGAGCAGAGAGAGAGAGAGAGAGAGAGAGAGAGAGAGAGAGAGAGAGAGAGAGAGAGAGAGAGAGAGAGAGAGAGAGAGAGAGAAAGAAAGATGAGAGAGAGAGAGAGTAGAGGCTGACAGAGAGGAGATAAAATGAAGAGAGAGAGAGAGTAGAGGCTGACAGAGAGGAGAGAGAATGAAGAGAGAGAGAGAGAGAGAGAGAGTAGAGGCTGTCAGAGAGGATATAGAATGAAGAGAGAGAGAGAGAGAGAGTAGAGGATGTCAGAGAGGATATAGAATGAAGAGAGAGAGAGGGAGTAGAGGCTGAAAGAGAGGAGATAGAATGAAGAGAGAGGGAGGGAGTAGAGGCTGACAGAGAGGAGATAGAATGAAGAGAGAGAGAGAGGGAGGGAGTAGAGGCTGACAGAGAGGAGATAGAATGAAGAGAGAGAGAGGGAGTAGAGGCTGACAGAGAGGAGATAGAATGAAGATAGAGAGAGAGAAGAGGCTGACAGAGAGGAGATAGAATGAAGAGAGAGGGAGGGAGTAGAGGCTGAAAGAGAGAAGATAGAATGAAGAGAGAGGGAGGGAGTAGAGGCTGACAGAGAGGAGATAGAATGAAGAGAGAGAGAGAGGGAGGGAGTAGAGGCTGACAGAGAGGAGATAGAATGAAGAGAGGGAAAGAAAGATGAGAGTGAGAGCAGAGAGAGAGAGAGAGAGAGAGAGAGAGAGAGAGAGAGAGAGAGAGAGAGAGAGAGAGAGAGAGAGAGAGAGAGAGAGAGAAAGAGAGAGGGAAAGACAGATGAGAGAGAGAGAGAGTAGAGGCTGACAGAGAGGAGATAGAATGAAGAGAGAGAGAGAGTAGAGGCTGACAGAGAGGAGATAGAATGAAGAGAGAGAGAGAGAGAGTAGAGGCTGTCAGAGAGGATATAGAATGAAGAGAGAGAGAGAGAGAGTAGAGGCTGAAAGAGAGGAGATAGAATGAAGAGAGAGAGAGAGGGAGGGAGTAGAGGCTGACAGAGAGGAGATAGAATGAAGAGAGAGAGAGGGAGTAGAGGCTGACAGAGAGGAGATGGAATGAAGAGAGAGAGAGGGAGTAGAGGCTGACAGAGAGGAGATAGAATGAAGAGAGAGAGAGAGTAGAGGCTGACAGAGAGGAGATAGAATGAAGAGAGAGAGAGAGGGAGTAGAGGCTGACAGAGAGGAGATAGAATGAAGAGAGAAGGAGGGAAGAAGGGAGTAGAGGCTGACAGAGAGGAGATAGAATGAAGAGAGAGAGAGGGAGTCGAGGCTGAAAGAGAGGAGATAGAATGAAGAGAGAGGGAGGGAGGAGAGGCTGACAGAGAGGAGATAGAATGAAGAGAGAGAGAGAGAGAGAGTAGAGGCTGACAGAGAGGAGATAAAATGAAGAGAGAGAGGGAGTAGAGACTGACAGAGAGGAGATGAAGAGAGAGAGAGGCAGTAGAGGGTGACAGAGAGGAGATAGAATGAAGAGAGAGAGAGAGTAGAGGCTGACAGAGAGGAGATAGAATGAAGAGAGAGAGAGAGAGAGAGAGGGAGTAGAGGCTGACAGAGAGGAGATAGAATGAAGAGAGAGAGAGAGTAGAGGCTGACAGAGAGGAGATAGAATGAAGAGAGAGAGAGAGGGAGTAGAGGCTGAGAGAGAGGAGATAGAATGAAGAGAGAGAGAGAGAGTAGAGGCTGACAGAGAGGAGATATAATGAAGAGAGAGAGAGGGAGTAGAGGCTGACAGAGAGGAGATAGAATGAAGATAGAGGGAGGGAGGAGAGGCTGACAGAGAGGAGATAGAATGAAGAGAGAGAGAGAGGGAGGGAGTAGAGGCTGACAGAGAGGAGATAGAATGAAGAGAGAGAGAGAGAGGGAGTAGAGGCTGACAGAGAGGAGATGGAATGAAGAGAGAGGGAGGGAGTAGAGGCTGACAGAGAGGAGATAGAATGAAGAGAGAGAGAGAGTAGAGGCTGACAGAGAGGAGATAGAATGAAGAGAAGAGAGAGAGAGAGAGAGAGAGAGAGAGAGAGAGAGAGAGAGTAGAGGCTGACAGAGAGGAGATAGAATGAAGAGAGAGAGAGAGAGAGTAGAGGCTGACAGAGAGGAGATATAATGAAGAGAGAGAGAGAGAGAGGGAGTAGAGACTGAGAGAGAGGAGATAGAATGAAGAGAGAGAGAGAGTAGAGGCTGACAGAGAGGAGATATAATGAAGAGAGAGAGAGGGAGTAGAGGCTGACAGAGAGGAGATAGAATGAAGAGAGAGAGAGAGGGAGTAGAGGCTGACAGAGAGGAGATAGAATGAAGAGAGAGAGAGAGAGAGAGAGGGAGTAGAGGCTAACAGAGAGGAGAGAATGAAGAGAGAGGGAGGAGAGGCTGACAGAGAGGAGATAGAATGAAGAGAGAGAGAGTAGAGGCTGACAGAGAGGAGATAAAATGAAGAGAGAGGGAGTAGAGACTGACAGAGAGGAGATAGAATGAAGAGAGAGAGAGGGAGTAGAGGCTGACAGAGAGGAGATAGAATGAAGAGAGAGAGAGAGTAGAGGCTGACAGAGAGGAGATAGAATGAAGAGAGAGAGAGAGAGAGAGAGAGAGAGAGGGAGTAGAGGCTGACAGAGAGGAGATAGAATGAAGAGAGAGAGAGAGTAGAGGCTGACAGAGAGGAGATAGAATGAAGAGAGAGAGAGAGAGGGAGTAGAGGCTGAGAGAGAGGAGATAGAATGAAGAGAGAGGGAGGGAGTAGAAGCTGACAGAGAGGAGATAGAATGAAGAGAGAGAGAGAGGGAGGGAGTAGAGGCTGACAGAGAGGAGATAGAATGAAGAGAGAGAGAGGGAGTAGAGGCTGACAGAGAGGAGATAGAATGAAGATAGAGAGAGAGAGGGAGTAGAAGCTGACAGAGAGGAGATAGAATGAAGAGAGAGAGAGAGGGAGGGAGTAGAGGCTGACAGAGAGGAGATAGAATGAAGAGAGAGAGAGGGAGTAGAGGCTGACAGAGAGGAGATAGAATGAAGATAGAGAGAGAGAGGGAGTAGAGGCTAACAGAGAGGAGAGAATGAAGAGAGAGGGAGGAGAGGCTGACAGAGAGGAGATAGAATGAAGAGAGAGAGAGTAGAGGCTGACAGAGAGGAGATAAAATGAAGAGAGAGGGAGTAGAGACTGACAGAGAGGAGATAGAATGAAGAGAGAGAGAGGGAGTAGAGGCTGACAGAGAGGAGATAGAATGAAGAGAGAGAGAGAGTAGAGGCTGACAGAGAGGAGATAGAATGAAGAGAGAGAGAGAGAGGGAGGGAGTAGAGGCTGACAGAGAGGAGATAGAATGAAGAGAGAGAGAGGGAGTAGAGGCTGACAGAGAGGAGATAGAATGAAGATAGAGAGAGAGAAGAGGCTGACAGAGAGGAGATAGAATGAAGAGAGAGAGAGGGAGTCGAGGCTGAAAGAGAGGAGATAGAATGAAGAGAGAGGGAGGGAGTAGAGGCTGAAAGAGAGAAGATAGAATGAAGAGAGAGGGAGGGAGTAGAGGCTGACAGAGAGGAGATAGAATGAAGAGAGAGAGAGAGGGAGGGAGTAGAGGCTGACAGAGAGGAGATAGAATGAAGAGAGGGAAAGAAAGATGAGAGTGAGAGCAGAGAGAGAGAGAGAGAGAGAGAGAGAGAGAGAGAGAGAGAGAGAGAGAGAGAGAGAGAGAGAGAGAGAGAGAGAGAGAGAAAGAGAAGAGAGAGAGGAAAGACAGAGAGGAGATGAGAGAGAGAGAGAGTAGAGGCTGACAGAGAGGAGATAGAATGAAGAGAGAGAGAGAGAGAGAGAGAGGCTGACAGAGAGGAGATAGAATGAAGAGAGAGAGAGAGAGAGTAGAGGCTGTCAAGAGAGGATATAGAATGAAGAGAGAGAGAGAGGGAGGGAGTAGAGGCTGAAAGAGAGGAGATAGAATGAAGAGAGAGAGAGGGGAGGGAGTAGAGGCTGACAGAGAGGAGATAGAATGAAGAGAGAGAGAGGGAGTAGAGGCTGACAGAGAGGAGATAGAATGAAGAGAGAGAGAGAGAGTAGAGGCTGACAGAGAGGAGATAGAATGAAGAGAGAGAGAGAGGAGTAGAGGCTGACAGAGAGGAGATAGAATGAAGAGAGAAGGAGGGAAGAAGGGAGTAGAGGCTGACAGAGAGGAGATAGAATGAAGAGAGAGAGAGGGAGTCGAGGCTGAAAGAGAGGAGATAGAATGAAGAGAGAGGGAGGGAGGAGAGGCTGACAGAGAGGAGATAGAATGAAGAGAGAGAGAGAGAGTAGAGGCTGACAGAGAGGAGATAAAATGAAGAGAGAGAGGGAGTAGAGACTGACAGAGAGGAGATGAAGAGAGAGAGAGGCAGTAGAGGGTGACAGAGAGGAGATAGAATGAAGAGAGAGGGAGGGAGTAGAAGCTGACAGAGAGGAGATAGAATGAAGAGAGAGAGAGAGGGAGGGAGTAGAGGCTGACAGAGAGGAGATAGAATGAAGATAGAGAGAGAGAGGGAGTAGAGGCTGAGAGAGAGGAGATAGAATGAAGAGAGAGGGAGGGAGTAGAGGCTGACAGAGAGGAGATAGAATGAAGAGAGAGGGAGGGAGTAGAGGCTGACAGAGAGGAGATAGAATGAAGAGAGAGAGAGAGGGAGGGAGTAGAGGCTGACAGAGAGGAGATAGAATGAAGAGAGAGAGAGTAGAGGCTGACAGAGAGGAGATAGAATGAAGAGAGAGAGAGAGAGAGAGAGAGAGAGGGAGTAGAGGCTAACAGAGAGGAGATAGAATGAAGAGAGAGAGTAGAGGCTGACAGAGAGGAGATAGAATGAAGATAGAGGGAGGGAGGAGAGGCTGACAGAGAGGAGATAGAATGAAGAGAGAGAGAGAGGGAGTGAGTAGAGGCTGACAGAGAGGAGATAGAATGAAGAGAGAGAGAGAGAGGGAGTAGAGGCTGACAGAGAGGAGATGGAATGAAGAGAGAGAGAGGGAGTAGAGGCTGACAGAGAGGAGATAGAATGAAGAGAGAGAGAGAGTAGAGGCTGACAGAGAGGAGATAGAATGAAGAGAGAGAGAGAGAGAGAGAGGGAGTAGAGGCTGACAGAGAGGAGATAGAATGAAGAGAGAGAGAGAGAGTAGAGGCTGGCAGAGAGGAGATAGAATGAAGAGAGAGAGAGAGAGAGAGGAGATAGAGACTGAGAGAGAGGAGATAGAATGAAGAGAGAGAGGAGGGAGTAGAGGCTGACAGAGAGGAGATAGAATGAAGAGAGAGAGAGAGAGAGAGAGAGAGAGAGGGAGTAGAGGCTAACAGAGAGGAGAGAATGAAGAGAGAGGGAGGGAGGAGAGGCTGACAGAGAGGAGATAGAATGAAGAGAGAGAGAGAGTAGAGGCTGACAGAGAGGAGATCAAATGAAGAGAGAGGGAGTAGAGACTGACAGAGAGGAGATAGAATGAAGAGAGAGAGAGGGAGTGATTCTATCTCCTCTCTGACAGCCTCTACTCTCTCTCTCTCTCTCTTCATTCTATCTCCTCTCTGTCAGCCTCTACTCTCTGTCTCTCTCTCTTCATTCTATCTCCTCTCTGTCAGCCTCTACTCTCTCTCTCTCTCATCATTCTATCTCCTCTCTGCTTTTCTGCAGGAGACTGTCAGTCACGCTGCTCTCTCTCTGTCTATGCCTGCTTCCATAGGCTAGAAATGGTTCATGACTCCCTCTCTCTCCTCTGTGTACATGTTTAACTCTTATTCCCCTCTTCCTTCCAGTGCAGTTTGATTTTAAAATCTCCTCTCCTCTCCTCTCCTTCTTTCCTCCTCTCCTCTCCTGTTCTTCTCTCCTCTCCTTCTCTCCTCCTCTCCTCTCCTGTTCTTCTCTCCTCTCCTTCTCTCCTCTACTCTCCTTCTCTCCTCTACTCTCCTTCTCTCCTCTCCTGTTCTTCTTTCCTCTCCTTCTCTCCTCTACTCCTCTTCTCTCCTTCGCTCCTCCACACTCCTTCTCTCCTCTCCTTCTCTCCTCTCCTGTTCTTCTCTCCTCTCTTTCTCTCCTCCACTTCTCTCCTCTCCTTCTCTCCTTCTCTCCTCTCCTGTTCTTCTCTCCTCTCCTTCTCTCCTCTCCTTCTCTCCTTCGCTCCTCTCCTCCTCTCCTCTCATTCTCTCCTCTCCTGTTCTTCTCTCCTCTCCTTCTCTCCTCTCCTTCGCTCCTCTCCTCTCCTTCTCTCCTCTACTTCTCTCCTCTCCTTCTCTCCTCTACTCTCCTTCTCTCCTCTCCTTCTTTCCTCTACTCTACTTCTCTCCTCTCCTTCTCTCCTCTACTCTCTTTCTCTCCTCTCCTTCTCTCCTCTACTCTCCTTCTCTCCTCTCCTTCTTTCCTCTACTCTACTTCTCTCCTCTCCTTCTCTCCTCTCCTCACCTTCTCTCCTCTCTCTCCCTCTGTGCTCTCACTACATTTGCATCCATGGCTCCCTGGTGCAACAACCCTTTACCACTCTATTTCCTCCCTCTCTCCTTTCCTCACTCTGTATAAATATAGTTCCCTTGAAGCGTTTTATGACTTTTTTTTCTTCCTCTCAGAACTGCAAGAGTACTGGAGGGAACGAAGTGATGTAACGAGAAAAAGAGTGAAAAGGGGAGAGAGAGTGTAAGAGAACAGAGGATGGGAGGGAGGTGTGTATCTTCTCCCCTCATATACATGAGAGAGAGGGATAGAAAGGGAAAGGAGGAGAAGAGGACTGAAAGAGGAGGCGTTAATGAAGGAAAAGAGGAGATTAGGGAGGGATGGAGAGGAAGGGAAGGAGTTATGGAGAGATGGAGAGGAAGGGAAGGAGTTAGGGAGGGATGGAGAGGAAGGGAAGGAGTTATGGAGAGATGGAGAGGAAGGGAAGGAGTTATGGAGAGATGGAGAGGAAGGGAAGGAGTTATGGAGGGATGGAGAGGAAGGGAAGGAGTTATGGAGAGATGGAGAGGAAGGGAAGGAGTTATGGAGAGATGGAGAGGAAGGGAAGGAGTTATGGAGGGATGGAGAGGAAGGGAAGGAGTTAGGGAGGGATGGAGAGGAAGGGAAGGAGTTAGGGAGGGATGGAGAGGAAGGGAAGGAGTTATGGAGAGATGGAGAGGAAGGGAAGGAGTTATGGAGTGATGGAGAGGAAGGGAAGGAGTTATGGAGAGATGGAGAGGAAGGGAAGGAGTTATGGAGAGATGGAGAGGAAGGGAAGGAGTTATGGAGGGATGGAGAGGAAGGAAAGGAGTTATGGAGTGATGGAGAGGAAGGAAAGGAGTTATGGAGAGATGGAGAGGAAGCGTGAAGGAGTGATGGAGAGATGGAAAGAGAGGGAGACGTTGGAGCAGCATTTAATAATTGAATAATAATCTCCCTGGAGATGTGACCTAGAACTGAGAGAGTGATATGGAGAGAGAGAGAGAGAGAGAGAGAGAGAGAGAGAGAGAGAGAGAGAGAGAGAGAGAGAGAGAGAGAGAGAGAGAGAGAGAGAGAGGGGAGAAAAGGGGAGAAAAAAACAGTGAAGAGAATGGAAAGAATGAATGAAAGAGTGATGGAGAGAGAGAGATGGAGGGGAGAGTGATGTAGAGAGGTGTAATAGAAGTGAGATGGAGAGAAGTGAAGAACACACACCAGTGTAAATACATCCCATATTTATGCTTATTTATTTTATCTTGTGTCCTTTAACCATTTGTACATTGTTAAAACACTGTATATATAAATATAATATGACATTTGTAATGTCTTTATTGTTTTGAAACTTATGTATGTGTAATGTTTACTGTTTATTTTTATTGTTTATTTCACTTTATATATTATCTATCTCACTTGCTTTGGCAATGTTAACACATGTTTCGCATGCCAATAAAGCCCTAGAATTGAATTGAATTGAATTGAGAAGGAGGGGAGAGTGATGGAAAGAGAGAGAGAGATGGAGGGGAGAGTGATGGAAAGAGAGAGAGAGATGGAGGGGAGAGTGATGGAAAGAGAGAGAGATGGAGGGGAGAGTGGTGGAGAGAGAGAGATGAGAGATGGAGGGGAGAGTGGTGGAGAGAGAGAGGTGGAGGGGAGAGTGATGGAGAGAGGTGAAATAGAAGTGAGATGGAGAGAAGGAGGGGAGAGTGGTGGAGAGAGAGAGAGATAGCGGGGAGAGTGATGGAGAGAGAGAGAGATGGAGGGGAGAGTGGTGGAGAGAGAGAGAGATGGAGGGGAGAGTGGTGGAGAGAGAGAGGAGGGGAGAGTAATGGAGAGAGAGAGAGAGAGAGAGAGAGATGGAGGGGAGAGCGATGGAGAGAGAGAGAGAGAGAGAGAGAGAGAGAGAGAATGCTAGAATGCTAGAATGCTATTTGGCCCTACACAGAGAGTACACAGCGGCAGAATACCTGACCACTGTGACTGACCCAAAATTAAGGAAAGCTTTGACTATGTACAGACTCAGTGAGCATAGCCTTGCTATTGAGAAAGGCCGCCGTAGGCAGACATGGCTCTCAAGAGAAGACAGGCTATGTGCTCACTGCCCACAAAATGAGGTGGAAACTGAGCTGCACTTCCTAACCTCCTGCCCAATGTATGACCATATTAGAGAGACATATTTCCCCCAGATCACACAGATCCACAAAGAATTCGAAAACATATCCAATTTTGAAAAACTCCCATATCTACTGGGTGAAATTCCACAGTGTGCCATCACAGCAGCAAGATTTGTGACCTGTTGCCACGAGAAAAGGGCAACCAGTGAAGAACAAACACCATTGTAAATACAACCCATATTTATGCTTATTTATTTTATCTTGTGTCCTTTAACTATTTGTACATTGTGTATATATATATATATATATTTATAATATGACATTTGTAATGTCTTTACTGTTTTGAAACTGTTGTATGTGTAATGTTTACTGTTAATTTTAGTTGTTTTTCACTTTATATATTCACTTCGTATGTTGTCTACCTCACTTGCTTTGGCAATGTTAACACATGTTTCCCATGCCAATAAAGCCCTTGAATTGAATTGAATTGAATTGAGAAGGAGGGCCAGAGGGGAGCTGGAGATTGCAGTGTCACTCTGCTGCCCCCTTGTGAATTCATATGGCCTTTATGTGTTTCTGTGTGTGTGTGTCTCTGTGTGTGTGCTTCTGTGTGTGTGTGTGTGTGTGTGTGTGTGTGTGTGTGTGTTTGTTTCTGTGTGTTTCTGTGTGTGTGTGTGTGTGTGTGTGTGTGTGTGTGTGTGTGTGTGTGTGTGTGTGTGTGTGTGTGTGTGTGTTGTGTGTGTTTCTGTGTGTGTGTGTGTGTGTGTGTGTGTGTGTGTGTGTGTGTGTGTGTGTGTGTGTGTGTGTGTGTGTGTGTGTGTGTGTGTGTGTGTGTGTGTGTGTGTGTCTTTCTCCATGTGTGTGTGTTTCTGTGTGTGTGTGTGTTTCTCTGTGTGTGTGTGTGTGTTTCTCTGCGTGTGTGTGTTTCTCTGTGTGTGTGTGTTTCTGTGTTGCTGTGTGTGTGTGTGTGTGTTTCTCCATGTGTGTGTGTTTCTGTGTGTGTGTGTTTCTCTGTGTGTGTGTGTGTGTTTCTGTGTGTGTGTGTGTGTGTGTGTGTGTGTGTGTGTGTGTGTGTGTGTGTGTGTGTGTGTGTGTGTGTGTGTGTGTGTGTGTGTGTGTGTGTGTGTGTGTGTGTGTGTGTGTGTGTGTGTGTGTGTGTGTGTGTGTGTGTGTGTGTGTGTGTGTGTGTGTGTGTGTGTGTGTGATGATTTAGAACTGTGCAGCTTCTCACACAGACAGACAGGGGCTTGTTTTTGAGCTGAGGAGAAAAATAAGAGCTTTTCATGTCAGGGAAGAATCCATCTCCTCCTGTCACACACACACACAAACACACACACACACACACACACACACACACACACACACGGCCCACCTCTCCCTGTCAGCCAGAGTCTTTTTAGGGGTGATGCTGATATATGAGCTTGGGTAACGTCGTTTGAACGTTGACATGTGATGTGTGTGCGACGTTGTGTTAACGTTGATATACGAGCTGTGGGCAAGTGGTGTGTGTGTGTGTGGGGGGGGGATCCAGAGCTCATCTGACAATGTGTGTGTGTGTGTGTGTGTGTGTGTGTGTGTGTGTGTGTGTGTGTGTGTGTGTGTGTGTGTGTGTGTGTGTGTGTGTGTGTGTGTGTGTGTGTGTAGAGGGTCCAGAGCTCCTCTGACACTCTGAAAGCTAGTTTTTGACCCTGGGGTCCTTGAGTCTGGCTCTGTTCCTCTTCAATACCTCTCTCTCCTCACACACTCTCTCTGTACCTCAATCTCTCCTACACACTCAATTCAATTCAACATCAATTCAATACCTCTCTCTACACACACTTAATTCAATTTCACTTTCAATTTAAGGGCTTTATTGGCATGAGAAACATGTGTTTACATTGCCAAAGCAAGTGAAGTAAATAGTAAACAAACGTGAAATAAACAACAAAAATTAACAGTAAACATTACACATACAGAAGAATGAATACATTTCAAATGTCATATTGTATATATATTATATGCAAATGGTTAAAGTACAAAAGGGAAAATAAATCAACACAAAAAATTGTTGTATTTACAATAGTGTTTGTTCTTCACTGGTTGCCCTTTTCTCGTGGCAACAGGTCACAAATCTTGCTGCTGTGATGGCACAGTGTGGAATTTCACCCAGTAGATATGGGAGTTTATCAAAATTAGGTTTGTTTTCAAATTCTTTGCGGATCTGTGTTATCTGAGGGAAATCTCTCTAATATGGTCATACATTGGGCAGGAGGTTAGGAAGTGCAGCTCAGTTTCCACCTCATTTTGTGGGCAGTGAGCACATAGCCTGTCTTCTCTTGAGAGCCATGTCTGCCTACGGCGGCCTTTCTCAATGGCAAGGCTATACTCACTGAGTCTGTACATAGTCAAAGCTTTCCTTAGGTTTGGGTCAGTCACAGTGGTCAGGTATTCTGCCACTGTGTACTCTCTGTTTAGGGTCAAATAGCATTCTAGTTTGCTCTGTGTTTTTGTTAATTCTTTCCAATGTGTTAAGTAATTATCTTTTTGTTTTCTCATGATTTGGTTGGGTCTAATTGTGCTGCTGTCCTGGGACTCTGTAGGGTGTGTTTGTGTTTGTCAACAGAGCCCCAGGACCAGCTTGCTTAGGGGACTCTTCTCCAGGCTAAACGTATATAATCGATCAAATTGAAGACGGGATGATCTGTGTTCAATACAGGAGGAAAACAAACTGACGCTACTTTTCTGGTTACGCGCCTCTATCAAAAGGTACACATGAAGTGACGTTCGTTCTGAGCTATGGTACTTCTTCATTACACAAAGGAAAAACCTCAACCAATTTCTACAAACTGGTGACATCCAGTGGAAGCGGTAAGAACTGCAGGAAAGTTTATTAGAATTCTGGATTCCCCATGAAAACATATTGAATAGACGGACTTAAAAATAATAAGTCCTCTGGGTTTCGCCTGCTAAATAAGTTCTGTTATACTCACAGACATAGACATGATTCAAACAGTTTTAGAAACTTCAGAGTGTTTTCTATCCAATACTAATAATAGTATGCATATATTAGGATCTGGGACAGAGTAGGAGGCAGTTCAGTTTGGGAACGCTATTTATCCAAAAGGGAAAATGCTGCCCCCTACCCAAAACAGGTTAACAGGGTGTGATTTGTCGGGAGGCAGGACTCTGTAACAGGTTGTGATTGGTCAGGAGGCAAGACTGTGTAACAGGGAATGATTGGTTATGAGGATAGAGAGTGAAGAGTGTGTCTCTGGTTATGAACATGACACTTCACTTGACTCTGACTTGACAACAGAATCCTGCAGTGACAGCCCTGCCCAGGGTCAGCTTAGGGAGATACACATACTGATTAATTGATTGGTTAATTGAATGATTGGTTGGCTGATTGGTTGGTTAATCAGCTGGTTCATTTAATGATTGGTTGGCTGACTGGGTGGTTAATCAGCTGGTTCATTTAATGATTGGTTGGTTGATTGATAGATTTACATACTGATTAATTGATTAGATGATTGCTCCTAACGCCCCACCTCTGCTGTGTCTCTCCAGTCTGCGTAGGGAGGGCTACACGGTGCAGGTGAATGTGAACGACTACCTGGACATCTACTGTCCCCACTACAATGACAGCCAGCGCGTGGTGGGCACCGGGGAGCAGTACATCCTCTACATGGTCAGCTACCGTGGTTACAGGACCTGTGACCCCCAGCTGGGCTTCAAGAGGTGGGAGTGTAACCGCCCCCACGCACCAATCAAATTCTCAGAGAAGTTCCAACGCTACAGCGCCTTCTCCCTGGGCTACGAGTTCCACGTGGGTCAGGAGTATTACTACATCTGTGAGTATACTACTATACTACTACCACTACCACGTGGGTCAGGTGTATTACTACATCTGTGAGTATACTACTATACTACTACCACTACCACGTGGGCCAGGAGTATTACTACATCTGTGAGTATACTACTATACTACTATCATACTACTACCACTACCACGTAGGTCAGGAGTATTACTACATCTGTGAGTATACTACTATACTACTATCATACTACTAACACTACCACGTGGGGCAGGAGTATTACTACATCTGTGAGTATACTACTATACTAGTATCATACTACTACCACGTGGGTCAGGAGTATTACTACATCTGTGAGTATACTACTATACTACTATCATACTACTACCACTACCACGTGGGTCAGGAGTATTACTACATCTGTGAGTATACTAATATACTACTATCATACTACTACCACTACCACGTGGGTCAGGACTATTACTACATCTGTGAGTATACTACTATACTACTATCATACTACTACCACGTGGGTCAGGAGTATTACTACATCTGTGAGTATACTAATATACTACTATCATACCACTACCACTACCACGTGGGTCAGGAGTATTACTACATCTGTGAGTATACTAATATACTACTATCATACTACTACCACTACCACATGGGCCAGGAGTATTACTACATCTGTGAGTATACTACTATACTATACTTATCTCATACTACTACCACTACCGCGTATGTGAGTATACTACTATACTACTATCATACTACTACCATGTGCGTCATGGGTATTACTACATCTGTGAGTATACAGCTATACCAGTATCATACTACTACCACGTGGGCCAGGAGTATTACTACATCTGTGAGTATACTACTGTACTACTACTACCACACGGGCCAGGAGTATTACTGCATCTGTAAGTATACTACTATACTGCTGTCATACTACTACCACGTGGGCCAGGAGTATTACTACATCTGTGAGTATACTCCTATACTAATATCATACTACCACCACTACCACATGGGCCAGGAGTATTACTACATCTGTGAGTATACCTCTATACTATTCTAATCTCATACTACTACCGCTACCACGTGGGCCAGGAGTATTACTACATCTGTGAGTATACTACTATCATACTACTACCACGTGGGTCATGGGTATTACTATATCTGTGAGTATACCACTATACTACTATCATACTACTACCACGTGGGCCAGGAGTATTACTACATCTTTGCGTATACTACTATACTACTATCATACTACTACCACTACCATGCAGGCCAGGAGTATTACTACATATGGGAGTATACTACTATGCTAATGTCATACTACTTACTACCACATGGGCCAGGAGTATTACTGCATCTGTGAGTATACTACTATCATTCTACTACCACGTGGGTCATGGGTATTACTATATCTGTGAGTATACCGCTATACTACTATCATACTACTACCACATGGGCCAGGAGTATTACTGCATCTGTGAGTATACTACTATACTATACTTCTATCATACTACTACCACTACCACGTGGGCCAAGCGTATTACTACATCTGTGAGTATACTACTATACTAGTGTCATACTACTACCACATGGGCCAGGATTATTACTACATCTGGGGGTATACTACCCTACTATACTACTATCATACTACTACCACTACCACGTGGGCCAGGAGTATTACTACATATGTGAGTATACTACTATACTACTATCGTACTACTACCACGCGGGCCAGGAGTATTACTGCATCTGTAAGTATACTACTATACTGCTATCATACTACTACCACGTGGGCCAGGAGTATTACTACATCTGTGAGTATACCTCTATACTATACTTCTCTCATACTACTACCACTACCGCGTGGGCCAGGAGTATTACCACATCTGTGAGTATACTACTATACTACTATCATACTACTACCACTACCACGTGGGCCAGGACCATTACTATGTATGTGAATATACTACTATCATACTACTACCACGTGGGCCAGGAGTATAAATATGCCTGTGAGTATAGATATTGCCAGTACTTTAATATACAACTTCTATTCAACTATCATATACCATTATGAAATACACATTTGTGTGTACTGGTATTATTACTATATTACTACTAATATAATACTACTACTATAGTATTGCTACAGTACAATACTACCACATACCATGGGTGAGGAGTACCACTATGTCAGTTCTAGTGGTGTCCTAAATCACATCATCATGTGTGCACGCTGGTAGCATGTTTGGATCTTTCTGGTTCATTAAATGTTTGTGTGTTAACAGCTACACCCACTCATCACCACGGTCGCAGCTGTCTCAGACTGAGAGTTTATGTCTGCTGCTCCACAGGTGAGGCACACACACACACACACACACACACACACACACACACACACACACACACACACACACACACACACACACACACACACACACACACACACACACACACACACACACACACACACACACACACACCACACTCTCCCTTTCTTTCTCTCTCTCTCTCTCTCTCTCTCCTACCCTCTCTCTCTCTCCTACTCTCTCTCTCTCTCTTTCCTCTCTCTCTCTCTCTCTCTCTCTCTCTCTCTCTCTCTCTCTCTCTCCTACTCTCTCTCTCCTACTCTCTCTCTCTCTCCTCCTCTCTCTCTCTCTCTCTCTCTAGGTGCATGCTGGGTGTTTTTGGAGTTTGAGTGTTTGGTGTGGAAAGCTCTATCCTAACTAACTTTCTTGATTCTTTTCATTACATGTTATTTTCTATGGTGGAAGGTTAATGCAATATTTGTTTTTAGCGGTATCCAAAGTTTTTTTTCAAAGTTAGGGTGGAAGAGGACAGAGTAACTTTCCTGGGGGTTGGAAGGTGTAGTGTGCGCAATGGCTTCTCAGCCTAGCGCGGAGGAGACGCTGTCTATACAGCATGGATTCAGGTGTGTTCCTGAGAACGGAGTTAAGGTGGAGGAGGTTCTGCTCGCGGTCGGTGAACAGGTAGGAGCTGAGTTTATTCATTCTGCTTCTAGAATGAACAAAGCTGTGGTTGTGTTCATGAAAAGGGCTAATTTGGTCGGTAGGCTAATTGCTAGCGGAATATTTGTAAGGGATGTGTTGGTGTCAATTTCACCTCTCTCTACCCCTTCAACAAGAGTTGTAGTGGCAAATTTGCCTCCGTTTATTACGGATGATCAAATTAGGAAAGAGCTGAGTCGTTTTGGTAAGTTTGCTAGCGGTTTCCGTGTACTGTCAGCAGGTTTTCAGGCAGATGCCGTTAAGCACGTTGTTTCGTTCAGGAGGCAAGTGTTTATGTTTCTGAACAATAATGAACAACAGCTAAATGTGCATTTTAAAGTGAGGCATGGGGAGGGGCTCTATGCAGGTTTTGCCAGCACAGATAGTCTACAGTGTTTTGAATGTGGGGATTTGGGGCACAAGAGCTTTGCGTGCCCACATAAAGGCCGTAGACAAGGGGAGGGTACAAGCGCAAGTGGGGGAAATCGAGGTCAAAATGCAAGGGGTAAGGAGATGCAGACAGCAGAGGCTGGGCCTAGTCAGTCTAGAGATGGTGGTGTAGATGAGGCTGGGCCTAGTCAGGCTAGCGATGGTAGGGTAGTGGAGGCTGGGTCTAGTCAGGCTAGAGATGGTGGAGAAGCAGAGGCTGGGTCTAGTCAGGCTAGAGATGGTAGGGTAGTGGAGGCTGGGTCTAGTCAGGCTAGAGATGGTGGAGAATCAGAGGCTGGGTCTAGTCAGGCTAGAGATGGTGGGGTAGCTGAGGCTGGGCCTAGACATGCTATGGAGGGTGGTGCAGATGATGCTGGGCCGAGTCATGCTATGGAGGGTGGTGCAGATGATGCTGGGCCGAGTCATGCTATGGAGGGTGGTGTAGCTGAGGCTGGCCCTAGTCATGCTATGGAGGGTGGTGCAGATGATACTGCGTCTAGTCAGGTTATTCTAGTGGATGAGGAGAGTATAGTGGGGAAGTGTAAGAGATTAGGGGAGGAGGAGGAGGGTGTCAAGAGGAAAAAGAAAAAGGGTGTGGACAAAGGCACCATGGAAATGTTGCCTGTTGCTGTGGGTGAGGCCCTAAACAGAGAGAAAGGGCAGGTGGTCAGGGTGGGAGATAGAGAAGAGGAGGAAAGTGAGTCTGAGGAAGAGGATGAGGAGTTATTTTTTTCAGACTCGTCTTCAATTGGCCCGGAGCTGACAGCCAGTCAACCAGAGGGGTCTAAGTACACGTTGAGAGAACTGACAAGGTTCCCGAATGAGACTAAGGGGAAAAAAGTTAATCTTGAGGCTTTTTTTCCTGATCCTCGAAAGTTTGTAAGATCAGTACAACATGCTATGAGAAATGAGGGGCATGGTGTCCTCTCACCCAGGAAACGGTTTAGGTTGAGGAAGTGGGTCACAACAGTGCATAAAGGTTTACCTTCAGACACTGTTTAAATGTTTAATTTCTTACTGACACTGGGGTTTTTTGAGCTTTGCTATTGGTCCAATTCTCTGCTGGCTTTTCTCCCACTTCTTATGGAGACTCTTCGGGTAGGCTCGCTCAATATAAATGGCGCCAGAGATGCGGGAAAGAGGAGTGTGTTGGGTGAATATGTAAAACAAAAAAAAGTACAGGTGTTTTTTCTGCAGGAGACGCATAGTGATGTGGTGAATGAAGTTGATTGGGGGCTCTGGTGGAAAGGGGCAAGTGTGTTGAGCCATGGGACAAATCTTAGTGCAGGGGTGGCAGTCCTTTTTGCACCAGGTCTGGCTGTAAAAATTTGCTCCTCAAAGGAGGTGTGTAGGGTAGGTTGCTTGTTGTTAAAGCAGAAATTAACAACATGTGTTTTGTCTTTATAAATGTGTATGCGCCTAACACAGGGAGAGAAAGAGGGGTTCTATTTGGGAGTCTTAGACAGGAACTCTCACAAGTAGCGCCTGAGGAGACGCTGGTGATCGGAGGTGACTGGAACTGTACAATGGATTTTACAAAAGACAGAAATGGGGAAGAGCCTCATTCAGTGTCAGTGGGAGTGTTAAGGGACATCTTTAATCAGTTTGACCTAGTGGATGTTTGGAGAACTAAATATCCAAACACAAGACAGTATACGTGGGTGAAGGTTTTTGGGGCTAGGGTGAGTGCAGCTCGACTTGATCGTTTTTACATGTCCAGGAATCAGAGCAATAGGCTGCTGGGTGCTACCATTCTCCCAGTGGGGTTTTCGGATCACCACATAACCATGGCTTGGCTGTCTATTTCACCAGGGCCCCGGCAGGCATCTTATTGGAAGTTCAATGTAAAGCTCTTACAAGATGCCACTTTTTGCTCAGGTTTCCAGACTTTTTGGGAAAGATGGGGGCAGCGAAGAGAGGAGTATGAGTCTCTGAGTCAATGGTGGGATGTGGGGAAAGTGCAAATTCTGCTTTTCTGTCAACAGTACACAGCTCTCTCATCCTCAGAGGCTAGGAGAGTATTGGGGGAACTAGAGCGGTGTATTAGTGAGATGGAGGTAGAGATGGTGGGGCAAGGCAATGTAGGCCTCCAGGCTAACTTAGCCGAATTACGTAGGGACCTGGGCAGTTTTTTCCAGGTTAAAGCAAAGGGAGCACTTGTAAGAGCTAGGTTCTCCATGCTCAAGGAGATGGATGCTCCCAGCTCCTTATTCTTTGGTTTGGAAAGACAGAGCAGCGAAGCCAAGGGTATGCATTGTCTACGGCTGTCTGATGGGCGGGTGACCTCTGTGGTGGGGGAGATGCGGGAGCGGACTGTGGAGTTTTATACTGAATTGTATAGGGCAGAAATGTGTGATCCTATGTGTGCTCAGGTCTTGTTCGCAGGACTCCCTAAGCTCTCTCGGGCACAGAGGGATGAAATGGACATTCCTCTGTTGTCACATGAACTGGCAGAGGCAGTAACCCAGATGTCCCACGGTCGTGCACCCGGGGTCGATGGACTTCCAGTGGAATTTTACAAAAAATTCTGGGGAACAATTGGACAGGATTTCTTTTGCGTGTTGCGTGAATGCGTTGGGGTAGGAGAGTTGCCGATGAGCTGCCGTCGGGCGGCTCTGACTCTCCTGCCCAAAAAAGGGGACTTGTGTGAACTTAAGAACTGGAGGCCTGTGGCATTACTCTGTGCGGACTACAATTTTTTTGCCAAGGTCCTCTCTAACAGACTGAAGTCCCATCTGGACTCTATAATACACAAGGACCAGACATATTGTGTACCGGGACGCTCAATCACGGACAACTTGTTCTTGATTAGGGACATGTTGGACTTGTCGAGAGGTTCTAATGTGAACTTTGGACTGGTCTCTTTAGATCAAGAGAAGGCTTTTGATAGAGTGGACCATGAGTATCTGTTTAATGTGATGTCTGTGTTTGGGTTTGGGAAGAGTTTTGTGACCTGTGTGAAGCTGTTGTATGCTGGGGCGTCATGTATGGTTAAGGTGGGAGGGGGCTCAGTAGGCCAGTCTGGGTGAGACGGGGCATTAGACAAGGATGCCCTCTATCTGGGCAGCTGTACACACTAGCCATTGAGCCTTTTTTAGGACTGCTACGCAGGAGACTGCGGGGAGTGTGCTGGACAGGCATGGATGTGGTGACAGGAATTGCAGTCTCAGCATATGCAGATGATGTTTCTGTGATGGTCAGGGATGGGCAAGATATGCAGGAACTAGAGACCAGTCTGAAGGTGTACGAGGGAGCTTCATCAGCTAAGGTAAACTGGGGAAAGAGCAAAGCTCTGTTATGTGGGGCATGGGGGATAGGGCTCCTCCTCTGCTTCCAGGGGTTTGCAGTGGGGTTGTGAAGGGCTTAAAGTGTTGGGGGTGTACCTGGGCTCGGAGAGGTGGGTCAGCAAGAACTGGGAGGGGCTGACACAGGCAGTGGTGTCAAGACTGGCCAGGTGGAGGTGGCTCCTGTCCCAAGTGTCATATAGAGGGAGGGTGCTGATAATCAACAACCTGGTGGCATCTTCCTTGTGGCATAAACTGGCTGTCCTCAACCCCCCCGCCGGTCTGCTTGCAGACCTGCAATGCAAGCTGGTGGATTTTTTTTGGTCGGGACATCACTGGCTGAAGGCAGCAGTTTTGTACATGACCGTCCACGAAGGAGGACAGGGCCTGGTGGAACTGGAGAGCAGGATGGCTGCTTTCCGACTAAAGGCGGTGCAGAGACTGCTGTACCACACTGATGTTGGCTGGAGGGAACCAGCATGCGCGCTGCTGAGGAGAGCTGGCGGATTAGGGTTGGACCGGCAGCTGTTCCTCATGAAGCTGGAGAGGCTGAATACAGCAGGTCTCTCAGAGTTTTACTCTGCGGTGCTGAGGGCCTGGCAGCTGCTAAGGCCCACACGAGAAGGGGGTGTGGAGCCTGGGCAGTGGGTGTGGGAGGAGCCCATCTTCCACAACCCAGCCATCCCTTTGAGATCGGTTCAGTCGGCCACCCTGCAGAGGCAACTGATGGCAGGGGGTTTACAAAGGCTGGGTGACCTGAGACTGCTGGGAGAGGAGGGGTGGAAAACCCCGGAGGTCTTGGCGCAACAAACAGGAATAACGTCTCTTAGGCTGCTGGAGAGATTCCTGGAGGAGGTCCAGGAGGCACTGTCTGAGCCGGTAAGGGGGGTGTTTGAGAGGCCAAAGGGAGAGGGGCCACCAATGTTCCCGTCACTGCAGGTGACGGCAGAGACTGGAGACTGGCAAGGGGGTCTGGAGGACTTGTTAGATTTTAACACTCCGAGCCTGGGGCAGTTTGAGGGGTGGGAGGTAAAGCCCTCTACAACCTCTGCGTTAAGGTGAGGAGCATTAGAAGCCTAACAGGAGTGAAGGCACATCAGTGGCAGGGGGTATGTGGGGCGGAGAGTATGGTGGGTTTTAGATGGAGGGCGCTCTACAAACCCCCAGTACCAAAGAGGTCAGGGGACCTCCAGTGGAGGGTTCTTCATGGAGCCCTGGCCACTAACAGCTGGTTGGCACGGGTTGATCCGGGAATTGGGCAGGGGTGTCCTTTCTGTCAAATGAAAGAAACTGTAATTCATGTGTTTTCTGTGTGCACCAGGTTAATGCCATTAATGTCTCTGTTGGAATGTCTGTGTGACAGGTTGGGGGTGGTTTTTGCTGTTGGGATGTTTATAATGGGATACAGGTATTCGAGTAAGGAGAAAGAAAAATGTGTTTTGTTGAATTTTCTGTTTGCTCAGGCAAAGTTAGCTATTTGGCTAACAAGGAGGAACAGGGTCAAAGGTGGGGGGATAACAGACCCTTTACTACTGTTTAATGGGATGGTCTCTGCGCGCCTTAGGGTTGAGTTTGAGTTCTATAAAATGAACAAATGTGTGGAGATGTTTGAGGAGATATGGTGTGTTGGGGGGGCTGTCTGTATTGCTGGGGAAGATGTTTTGGATATACGGTTGTAGG
>NW_026287716.1:127500-130000 GCF_023373465.1 Oncorhynchus keta | reverse complement strand
CTCATTTCAGTTTCAACACCCTCTCACTCTGACACCTCTATACCCTCTCTCTCTGACACCTCTACACCCTATCTCCCTGACACCTCTACACCCTCTCTCTCTGATACTTCTACCACCCTCTCTCTCTGACACCTCTACACCCTCTAATCCTGACACCTCTACACCCTCTCTCTCTGACACCTCTCCACCCTATTTCTCTGACACCTCTACACCCTCTATTTCTGACACTTCTACACCCTCTACATCTGACACCTCTACCTCCTCTCTCTCTGGCACCTCTACCACCCTCTCTCTCTGACACCTCTACCACCCTCTCTCTCTGGCACCTCTACCACCCTCTCTCTCTGACACCTCTACCACCTTCTCTGTCTGACACCTCTACACCCTCTATTTCTGACACCTCTACCACCCTCTCTCTCTGGCACCTCTACCACCCTCTCTCTCTGACACCTCTACCACCTTCTCTGTCTGACACCTCTACCACCCTCTCTCTCTGGCACCTCTACCCCCTCTCTCTCTGACACCTCTACCACCTTCTCGTTCTGACACCTCTACCACCCTCTATTTCTGACACCTCTACCCCCTCTCTCTCTGGCACCTCTACCACCCTCTCTCTGACACCTCTACCACCCTCTCTCTCTGGCACCTCTACCACCTCTCTCTCTGACACCTCTACCACCCTCTCTCTCTGCCACCTCTACCACCCCTCTCTCTCTGACACCTCTACAGCCTCTATTTCTGACACCTCTACCACCCTCTCTCTCTGACACCTCTACCACCCTCTCTCTCTGACACCTCTACCCCCTCTCCCTCTGACACCTCTACCACCCTCTCTCTCTGACACCTCTACCACCTCTCTCTCTGACACCTCTACCACCCTCCCTCTCTGCCACCTCTACCACCCTCTCTCTCTGACACCTCTACAGCCTCTATTTCTGACACCTCTACCACCCTCTTTCTCTGACACCTCTACCACCCTCTCGCTCTGACACCTCTACCACCCTCTCTCTGACACCTCTACCACCCTCTCTCTCTGACACCTCTACCACCCTCTCTCTCTGACACATTTACCACCCTCTCTCTCTGACACCTCTACCACCCTCTCTCTCTGACACCTCTACCACCCTCTCTCTCTGACACCTCTACCACCCTCTCTCTCTGACACCTCTACCACCCTCTCTGTCTGACACCTCTACCACCCTCTCTCTCTGACACCTCTACCCCCTCTCTCTCTGACACCTCTACCCCCTCTCCCTCTGACACCTCTACCACCCTCTTTCTCTGACACCTCTACCACCCTCTCTCTCTGACACCTCTACCCCCTCTCTCTCTGACACCTCTACCCCCTCCCCCTCTGACACCTCTACCACCCTCTCTCTCTGACACCTCTACCACCCTCTCCCTCTGACACCTCTACCACCCTCTCTGTCTGACACCTCTACCCCCTCTCCCTCTGACACCTCTACCCCCTCTCCCTCTGACACCTCTACCCCCTCTTTCTCTGACACCTCTACCACCCTCTCTGTCTGACACCTCTACCCCCTCTCCCTCTGACACCTCTACCCCCTCTCCCTCTGACACCTCTACCACCCTCTCTCTCTTACACCTCTACCACCCTCTCTCTCTGACACCTCTACCACCCTCTCTCTCTGACACCTCTACCCCCTCTCTCTCTGACACCTCTACCCCCTCTCTCTTTTACACCTCTACCCCCTCTCCCTCTGACACCTCTACCACCCTCTCTGTCTGACACCTCTACCCCCTCTCTCTCTGACACCTCTACCCCCTCTCTCTCTGAAACCTCTACCCCCTCTCCCTCTGACACCTCTACCACCCTCTCTCTCTGACACCTCTACCACCCTCTCTCTCTGACACCTCTACCACCCTCTCTCTCTGACACCTCTACCACCCTCTCCCTCTGACACCTCTACCACCCTCTCTCTGACACCTCTACCCCTCTCCCTCTGACACCTCTACCACCCTCTCTCTCTGACACCTCTACCACCCTCTCTCTCTGACACCTCTACCACCCTCTCTCTCTGACAACTCTACCCCTCTCCCTCTGACACCTCTATCCCCTCTCCCTCTGACACCTCTACCCCCTCTCCCTCTGACACCTCTAACACCCTCTCTCTCTGACACCTCTACCCCTTCTCCCTCTGACACCTCTACCCCCTCTCCCTCTGACACCTCTACCCCTCTCCCTCTGACACCTCTACCACCCTCTCTCTCTGACACCTCTACCCCCTCTCCCTCTGACACCTCTACCCCCTCTCCCTCTGACACCTCTACCACCCTCTCTCTCTGACACCTCTACCCCCTCTCTCTCTGACACCTCTACCCCCTCTCTCTTTTACACCTCTACCCCCTCTCCCTCTGACACCTCTACCACCCTCTCTGTCTGACACCTCTACCCCCTCTCTCTCTGACACCTCTACCCCCTCTCTCTCTGAAACCTCTACCCCCTCTCCCTCTGACACCTCTACCACCCTCTCTCTCT
>NW_026287716.1:120000-122500 GCF_023373465.1 Oncorhynchus keta | reverse complement strand
ATGCTGTGTTATATGTGATGACGGTGAGGCGCTATGCTGTGTTATATGTGATGACGGTGAGGCGCTATGCTGTGTTATATGTGATGACGGTGAGGCGCTATGCTGTGTTATATGTGATGACGGTGAGGCGCTATGCTGTGTTATATGTGATGACGGTGAGGCGCTATGCTGTGTTATATGTGATGACGGTGAGGAGCTATGCTGTGTTATATGTGATGACGGTGAGGAGCTATGCTGTGTTATATGTGATGACGGTGAGGAGCTATGCTGTGTTATATGTGATGACGGTGAGGCGCTATGCTGTGTTATATGTGATGACGGTGAGGCGCTATGCTGTGTTATATGTGATGACGGTGAGGCGCTATGCTGTGTTATATGTGATGACGGTGAGGCGCTATGCTGTGTTATATGTGATGACGGTGAGGAGCTATGCTGTGTTATATGTGATGACGGTGAGGCGCTATGCTGTGTTATATGTGATGACGGTGAGGAGCTATGCTGTGTTATATGTGATGACGGTGAGGCGCTATGCTGTGTTATATGTGATGACGGTGAGGCGCTATGCTGTGTTATATGTGATGACGGTGAGGCGCTATGCTGTGTTATATGTGATGACGGTGAGGCGCTATGCTGTGTTATATGTGTTGACGGTGAGGCGCTATGCTGTGTTATATGTGATGACGGTGAGGCGCTATGCTGTGTTATATGTGATGACGGTGAGGCGCTATGCTGTGTTATATGTGATGACGGTGAGGCGCTATGCTGTGTTATATGTGATGACGGTGAGGCGCTATGCTGTGTTATATGTGATGACGGTGAGGAGCTATGCTGTGTTATATGTGATGACGGTGAGGCGCTATGCTGTGTTATTTGTGATGACGGTGAGGAGCTATGCTGTGTTATATGTGATGACGGTGAGGAGCTATGCTGTGTTATATGTGATGACGGTGAGGCGCTATGCTGTGTTATATGTGTTGACGGTGAGGCGCTATGCTGTGTTATATGTGATGACGGTGAGGCGCTATGCTGTGTTATATGTGATGACGGTGAGGAGCTATGCTGTGTTATATGTGATGACGGTGAGGCGCTATGCTGTGTTATATGTGATGACGGTGAGGCGCTATGCTGTGTTATATGTGATGACGGTGAGGCGCTATGCTGTGTTATATGTGATGACGGTGAGGCGCTATGCTGTGTTATATGTGATGACGGTGAGGAGCTATGCTGTGTTATATGTGATGACGGTGAGGCGCTATGCTGTGTTATATGTGATGACGGTGAGGAGCTATGCTGTGTTATATGTGATGACGGTGAGGCGCTATGCTGTGTTATATGTGATGACGGTGAGGCGCTATGCTGTGTTATATGTGATGACGGTGAGGAGCTATGCTGTGTTATATGTGATGACGGTGAGGCGCTATGCTGTGTTATATGTGTTGACGGTGAGGCGCTATGCTGTGTTATATGTGTTGACGGTGAGGCGCTATGCTGTGTTATATGTGATGACGGTGAGGCGCTATGCTGTGTTATATGTGTTGACGGTGAGGCGCTATGCTGTGTTATATGTGATGACGGTGAGGCGCTATGCTGTGTTATATGTGATGACGGTGAGGCACTAAGCTGTGTTATATGTGATGACGGTGAGGAGCTATGCTGTGTTATATGTGTTGACGGTGAGGCGCTATGCTGTGTTATATGTGATGACGGTGAGGCGCTATGCTGTGTTATATGTGATGACGGTGAGGCGCTATGCTGTGTTATATGTGTTGACGGTGAGGCGCTATGCTGTGTTATATGTGATGACGGTGAGGCGCTATGCTGTGTTATATGTGATGACGGTGAGGCGCTATGCTGTGTTATATGTGATGACGGTGAGGCGCTATGCTGTGTTATATGTGATGATGGTGAGGCGCTATGCTGTGTTATATGTGATGACGGTGAGGCGCTATGCTGTGTTATATGTGTTGACGGTGAGGCGCTATGCTGTGTTATATGTGATGACGGTGAGGCGCTATGCTGTGTTATATGTGATGACGGTGAGGCGCTATGCTGTGTTATATGTGATGACGGTGAGGCGCTATGCTGTGTTATATGTGATGACGGTGAGGCGCTATGCTGTGTTATATGTGATGACGGTGAGGCGCTATGCTGTGTTATATGTGATGACGGTGAGGCGCTATGCTGTGTTATATGTGATGACGGTGAGGAGCTATGCTGTGTTATATGTGATGACGGTGAGGCGCTATGCTGTGTTATATGTGATGACGGTGAGGCGCTATGCTGTGTTATATGTGTTGACGGTGAGGCGCTATGCTGTGTTATATGTGATGACGGTGAGGCGCTATGCTGTGTTATATGTGATGACGGTGAGGCGCTATGCTGTGTTATATGTGATGACGGTGAGGCGCTATGCTGTGTTATATGTGTTGACGGTGAGGCGCTATGCTGTGTTATATGTGATGACGGTGAGGCGCTATGCTGTGTTATATGTGATGACGGT
>NW_026287716.1:95000-115000 GCF_023373465.1 Oncorhynchus keta | reverse complement strand
CTATAGGGCTCTGGTCTAAAGTAGTCCACTATACAGGGAATAGGGTTCTATAGGGCTCTGGTCTAAAGTAGTCCACTATACAGGGAATAGGGTTCTATAGGGCTCTGGTCTAAAGTAGTGCACTATACAGGGAATAGGGTTCTATAGGGCTCTGGTCTAAAGTAGTCCACTATACAGGGAATAGGGTTCTATAGGGCTCTGGTCTAAAGTAGTCCACTATACAGGGAATAGGGTTCTATAGGGCTCTGGTCTAAAGTAGTGCACTATACAGGGAATAGGGTTCTATAGGGCTCTGGTCTACAGTAGTGCACTATACAGGGAATAGGGTTCTATAGGGCTCTGGTCTACAGTCGTGCACTATACAGGGAATAGAGTTCTATAGGGCTCTGGTCTAAAGTAGTCCACTATACAGGGAATAGGGTTCTATAGGGCTCTGGTCTAAAGTAGTCCACTATACAGGGAATGGGGTTCTATAGGGCTCTGGTCTAAAGTAGTGCACTATACAGGGAATAGGGTTCTATAGGGCTCTGGTCTAAAGTAGTCCACTATACAGGGAATATGGTTCTATAGGGCTCTGGTCTAAAGTAGTGCACTATACAGGGAATAGGGTTCTATAGGGCTCTGGTCTAAAGTAGTGCACTATACAGGGAATAGGGTTCTATAGGGCTCTGGTCTAAAGTAGTCCACTATACAGGGAATAGTGTTCTATAGGGCTCTGGTCTAAAGTAGTGCACTATACAGGGAATAGGGTTCTATAGGGCTCTGGTCTAAAGTAGTCCACTATACAGGGAATAGGGTTCTATAGGGCTCTGGTCTAAAGTAGTCCACTATACAGGGAATAGGGTTCTATAGGGCTCTGGTCTAAAGTAGTCCACTATACAGGGAATAGGGTTCTATAGGGCTCTGGTCTAAAGTAGTGCACTATACAGGGAATAGGGTTCTATAGGGCTCTGGTCTACAGTAGTGCACTATACAGGGAATAGGGTTCTATAGGGCTCTGGTCTACAGTCGTGCACTATACAGGGAATAGGGTTCTATAGGGCTCTGGTCTAAAGTAGTCCACTATACAGGGAATAGGGTTCTATAGGGCTCTGGTCTAAAGTAGTCCACTATACAGGGAATGGGGTTCTATAGGGCTCTGGTCTAAAGTAGTGCACTATACAGGGAATAGGGTTCTATAGGGCTCTGGTCTAAAGTAGTGCACTATACAGGGAATAGGGTTCTATAGGGCTCTGGTCTAAAGTAGTGCACTATACAGGGAATAGGGTTCTATAGGGCTCTGGTCTAAAGTAGTCCACTATACAGGGAATAGGGTTCGATAGGGCTCTGGTCTAAAGTAGTGCACTATACAGGGAATAGGGTTCTATAGGGCTCTGGTCTAAAGTAGTCCACTATACAGGGAATAGGGTTCTATAGGGCTCTGGTCTAAAGTAGTCCACTATACAGGGAATAGGGTTCTATAGGGCTCTGGTCTAAAGTAGTGCACTATACAGGGAATAGGGTTCTATAGGGCTCTGGTCTAAAGTAGTCCACTATACAGGGAATAGGGTTCTATAGGGCTCTGGTCTAAAGTAGTCCACTATACAGGGAATAGGGTTCTATAGGGCTCTGGTCTAAAGTAGTCACTATACAGGGAATAGGGTTCGATAGGGCTCTGGTCTAAAGTAGTCCACTATACAGGGAATAGGGTTCTATAGGGCTCTGGTCTACAGTAGTGCACTATACAGGGAATAGGGTTCTATAGGGCTCTGGTCTAAAGTAGTCCACTATACAGGGAATAGGGTTCTATAGGGCTCTGGTCTAAAGTAGTCCACTATACAGGGAATATGGTTCTATAGGGCTCTGGTCTACAGTAGTCCACTATACAGGGAATAGGGTTCTATAGGGCTCTGGTCTAAAGTAGTGCACTATACAGGGAATAGGGTTCTATAGGGCTCTGGTCTAAAGTAGTGCACTATACAGGAATAGGGTTCTATAGGGCTCTGGTCTAAAGTAGTCCACTATACAGGGAATAGGGATCTATAGGGCTCTGGTCTAAAGTAGTGCACTATACAGGAATAGGGTTCTATAGGGCTCTGGTCTAAAGTAGTCCACTATACAGGGAATAGGGTTCTATAGGGCTCTGGTCTAAAGTAGTCCACTATACAGGGAATAGGGTTCTATAGGGCTCTGGTCTAAAGTAGTGCACTATACAGGGAATAGGGTTCTATAGGGCTCTGGTCTAAAGTAGTGCACTATACAGGGAATAGGGTTCTATAGGGCTCTGGTCTACAGTAGTGCACTATACAGGGAATAGGGTTCTATAGGGCTCTGGTCTAAAGTAGTCCACTATACAGGGAATAGGGTTCTATAGGGCTCTGGTCTAAAGTAGTCCACTATACAGGGAATGGGGTTCTATAGGGCTCTGGTCTAAAGTAGTGCACTATACAGGAATAGGGTTCTATAGGGCTCTGGTCTAAAGTAGTCCACTATACAGGGAATATGGTTCTATAGGGCTCTGGTCTAAAGTAGTGCACTATACAGGGAATAGGGTTCTATAGGGCTCTGGTCTAAAGTAGTGCACTATACAGGGAATAGGGTTCTATAGGGCTCTGGTCTAAAGTAGTCCACTATACAGGGAATAGTGTTCTATAGGGCTCTGGTCTAAAGTAGTGCACTATACAGGGAATAGGGTTCTATAGGGCTCTGGTCTAAAGTAGTCCACTATACAGGGAATAGGGTTCTATAGGGCTCTGGTCTAAAGTAGTCCACTATACAGGGAATAGGGTTCTATAGGGCTCTGGTCTAAAGTAGTCCACTATACAGGGAATAGGGTTCTATAGGGCTCTGGTCTAAAGTAGTGCACTATACAGGGAATAGGGTTCTATAGGGCTCTGGTCTACAGTAGTGCACTATACAGGGAATAGGGTTCTATAGGGCTCTGGTCTAATAGTGCACTATACAGGGAATAGGGTTCTATAGGGCTCTGGTCTAAAGTAGTCCACTATACAGGGAATAGGGTTCTATAGGGCTCTGGTCTAAAGTAGTCCACTATACAGGGAATGGGGTTCTATAGGGCTCTGGTCTAAAGTAGTGCACTATACAGGGAATAGGGTTCTATAGGGCTCTGGTCTAAAGTAGTGCACTATACAGGGAATAGGGTTCTATAGGGCTCTGGTCTAAAGTAGTGCACTATACAGGGAATAGGGTTCTATAGGGCTCTGGTCTAAAGTAGTCCACTATACAGGGAATAGGGTTCTATAGGGCTCTGGTCTAAAGTAGTGCACTATACAGGGAATAGGGTTCTATAGGGCTCTGGTCTAAAGTAGTCCACTATACAGGGAATATGGTTCTATAGGGCTCTGGTCTAAAGTAGTGCACTATACAGGGAATAGGGTTCTATAGGGCTCTGGTCTAAAGTAGTGCACTATACAGGGAATAGGGTTCTATAGGGCTCTGGTCTAAAGTAGTCCACTATACAGGGAATAGTGTTCTATAGGGCTCTGGTCTAAAGTAGTGCACTATACAGGGAATAGGGTTCTATAGGGCTCTGGTCTAAAGTAGTCCACTATACAGGGAATAGGGTTCTATAGGGCTCTGGTCTAAAGTAGTCCACTATACAGGGAATAGGGTTCTATAGGGCTCTGGTCTAAAGTAGTCCACTATACAGGGAATAGGGTTCTATAGGGCTCTGGTCTAAAGTAGTGCACTATACAGGGAATAGGGTTCTATAGGGCTCTGGTCTACAGTAGTGCACTATACAGGGAATAGGGTTCTATAGGGCTCTGGTCTAAGTAGTGCACTATACAGGGAATAGGGTTCTATAGGGCTCTGGTCTAAAGTAGTCCACTATACAGGGAATAGGGTTCTATAGGGCTCTGGTCTAAAGTAGTCCACTATACAGGGAATGGGGTTCTATAGGGCTCTGGTCTAAAGTAGTGCACTATACAGGGAATAGGGTTCTATAGGGCTCTGGTCTAAAGTAGTGCACTATACAGGGAATAGGGTTCTATAGGGCTCTGGTCTAAAGTAGTGCACTATACAGGGAATAGGGTTCTATAGGGCTCTGGTCTAAAGTAGTCCACTATACAGGGAATAGGGTTCGATAGGGCTCTGGTCTAAAGTAGTGCACCATACAGGGAATAGGGTTCTATAGGGCTCTGGTCTAAAGTAGTCCACTATACAGGGAATAGGGTTCTATAGGGCTCTGGTCTAAAGTAGTCCACTATACAGGGAATAGGGTTCTATAGGGCTCTGGTCTAAAGTAGTGCACTATACAGGGAATAGGGTTCTATAGGGCTCTGGTCTAAAGTAGTCCACTATACAGGGAATAGGGTTCTATAGGGCTCTGGTCTAAAGTAGTCCACTATACAGGGAATAGGGTTCTATAGGGCTCTGGTCTAAAGTAGTCCACTATACAGGGAATAGGGTTCGATAGGGCTCTGGTCTAAAGTAGTCCACTATACAGGGAATAGGGTTCTATAGGGCTCTGGTCTACAGTAGTGCACTATACAGGGAATAGGGTTCTATAGGGCTCTGGTCTAAAGTAGTCCACTATACAGGGAATAGGGTTCTGTAGGGCTCTGGTCTAAAGTAGTCCACTATACAGGGAATAGGGTTCTATAGGGCTCTGGTCTACAGTAGTCCACTATACAGGGAATAGGGTTCTATAGGGCTCTGGTCTAAAGTAGTGCACTATACAGGGAATAGGGTTCTATAGGGCTCTGGTCTAAAGTAGTGCACTATACAGGGAATAGGGTTCTATAGGGCTCTGGTCTAAAGTAGTCCACTATACAGGAATAGGGATCTATAGGGCTCTGGTCTAAAGTAGTGCACTATACAGGGAATAGGGTTCTATAGGGCTCTGGTCTAAAGTAGTGCACTATACAGGGAATAGGGTTCTATAGGGCTCTGGTCTAAAGTAGTGCACTATACAGGGAATAGGGTTCTATAGGGCTCTGGTCTACAGTAGTGCACTATACAGGGAATAGGGTTCTATAGGGCTCTGGTCTAAAGTAGTCCACTATACAGGAATAGGGTTCTATAGGGCTTTTGTCTAAATTAGTCCACTATACAGGGAATAGGGTTCTATAGGGCTCTGGTCTACAGTAGTCCACTATACATGGAATAGGGTTCTATAGGGCTCTGGTCTAAAGTAGTGCACTATACAGGGAATAGGGTTCTATAGGGCTCTGGTCTAAAGTAGTGCACTATACAGGGAATAGGGTTCTATAGGGCTCTGGTCTAAAGTAGTGCACTATACAGGGAATAGGGTTCTATAGGGCTCTGGTCTAAAGTAGTGCACTATACAGGGAATAGGGTTCTATAGGGCTCTGGTCTAAAGTAGTGCACTATACAGGGAATAGGGTTCTATAGGGCTCTGGTCTACAGTAGTGCACTATACAGGGAATAGGGTTCTATAGGGCTCTGGTCTAAAGTAGTGCACTATACAGGGAATAGGGTTCTATAGGGCTCTGGTCTAAAGTAGTCCACTATACAGGGAATAGGGTTCTATAGGGCTCTGGTCTAAAGTAGTGCACTATACAGGGAATAGGGTTCTATAGGGCTCTGGTCTACAGTCGTGCACTATACAGGAATAGGGTTCTATAGGGCTCTGGTCTAAAGTAGTGCACTATACAGGGAATAGGGTTCTATAGGGCTCTGGTCTACAGTAGTCCACTATACAGGGAATAGGGTTCTATAGGGCTCTGGTCTACAGTAGTCCACTATACCGGGAATAGGGTTCTATAGGGCTCTGGTCTAAAGTAGTCCACTATACAGGGAATAGGGTTCTATAGGGCTCTGGTCTACAGTAGTCCACTATACAGGGAATAGGGTTCTATAGGGCTCTGGTCTACAGTAGTGCACTATACAGGGAATAGGGTTCTATAGGGCTCTGGTCTAAAGTAGTCCACTATACAGGGAATAGGGTTCTATAGGGCTCTGGTCTACAGTAGTGCACTATACAGGGAATAGGTTTCTATAGGGCTCTGGTCTACAGTCGTGCACTATACAGGGAATAGGGTTCTATAGGGCTCTGGTCTAAAGTAGTCCACTATACAGGGAATAGGTTTCTATAGGGCTCTGGTCTACAGTCGTGCACTATACAGGGAATAGGGTTCTATAGGGCTCTGGTCTAAAGTAGTCCACTATACAGGGAATAGGGTTCTATAGGGCTCTGGTCTAAAGTAGTCCACTATACAGGGAATAGGGTTCTATAGGGCTCTGGTCTAAAGTAGTCCACTATACAGGGAATAGGGTTCTATAGGGCTCTGGTCTAAAGTAGTGCACTATACAGGGAATAGGGTTCTATAGGGCTCTGGTCTACAGTAGTGCACTATACAGGGAATAGGTTTCTATAGGGCTCTGGTCTACAGTCGTGCACTATACAGGGAATAGGGTTCTATAGGGCTCTGGTCTAAAGTAGTCCACTATACAGGGAATAGGGTTCTATAGGGCTCTGGTCTAAAGTAGTCCACTATACAGGGAATGGGGTTCTATCGGGCTCTGGTCTAAAGTAGTGCACTATACAGGGAATAGGGTTCTATAGGGCTCTGGTCTAAAGTAGTCCACTATACAGGGAATAGGGTTCTATAGGGCTCTGGTCTAAAGTAGTGCACTATACAGGGAATAGGGTTCTATAGGGCTCTGGTCTAAAGTAGTCCACTATACAGGGAATAGGGTTCTATAGGGCTCTGGTCTAAAGTAGTGCACTATACAGGGAATAGGGTTCTATAGGGCTCTGGTCTAAAGTAGTCCACTATACAGGGAATAGGGTTCTATAGGGCTCTGGTCTAAAGTAGTCCACTATACAGGGAATAGGGTTCTATAGGGCTCTGGTCTAAAGTAGTGCACTATACAGGGAATAGGGTTCTATATGGCTCTGGTCTAAAGTAGTCCACTATACAGGGAATAGGGTTCTATAGGGCTCTGGTCTACAGTAGTGCACTATACAGGGAATAGGGTTCTATAGGGCTCTGGTCTAAAGTAGTCCACTATACAGGGAATAGGGTTCTATAGGGCTCTGGTCTAAAGTAGTCCACTATACAGGGAATAGGGTTCTATAGGGCTCTGGTCTACAGTAGTCCACTATACAGGGAATAGGGTTCTATAGGGCTCTGGTCTAAAGTAGTGCACTATACAGGGAATAGGGTTCTATAGGGCTCTGGTCTAAAGTAGTGCACTATACAGGGAATAGGGTTCTATAGGGCTCTGGTCTAAAGTAGTCCACTATACAGGGAATAGGGATCTATAGGGCTCTGGTCTAAAGTAGTGCACTATACAGGGAATAGGGTTCTATAGGGCTCTGGTCTACAGTAGTGCACTATACAGGGAATAGGGTTCTATAGGGCTCTGGTCTAAAGTAGTCCACTATACAGGGAATAGGGTTCTATAGGGCTTTTGTCTAAATTAGTCCACTATACAGGGAATAGGGTTCTATAGGGCTCTGGTCTACAGTAGTCCACTATACATGGAATAGGGTTCTATAGGGCTCTGGTCTAAAGTAGTGCACTATACAGGGAATAGGGTTCTATAGGGCTCTGGTCTAAAGTAGTGCACTATACAGGAATAGGGTTCTATAGGGCTCTGGTCTAAAGTAGTGCACTATACAGGGAATAGGGTTCTATAGGGCTCTGGTCTAAAGTAGTGCACTATACAGGGAATAGGGTTCTATAGGGCTCTGGTCTAAAGTAGTGCACTATACAGGGAATAGGGTTCTATAGGGCTCTGGTCTACAGTAGTGCACTATACAGGGAATAGGGTTCTATAGGGCTCTGGTCTAAAGTAGTGCACTATACAGGGAATAGGGTTCTATAGGGCTCTGGTCTAAAGTAGTCCACTATACAGGGAATAGGGTTCTATAGGGCTCTGGTCTAAAGTAGTGCACTATACAGGGAATAGGGTTCTATAGGGCTCTGGTCTACAGTCGTGCACTATACAGGGAATAGGGTTCTATAGGGCTCTGGTCTAAAGTAGTGCACTATACAGGGAATAGGGTTCTATAGGGCTCTGGTCTACAGTAGTCCACTATACAGGGAATAGGGTTCTATAGGGCTCTGGTCTACAGTAGTCCACTATACCGGGAATAGGGTTCTATAGGGCTCTGGTCTAAAGTAGTCCACTATACAGGGAATAGGGTTCTATAGGGCTCTGGTCTACAGTAGTCCACTATACAGGGAATAGGGTTCTATAGGGCTCTGGTCTACAGTAGTGCACTATACAGGGAATAGGGTTCTATAGGGCTCTGGTCTAAAGTAGTCCACTATACAGGGAATAGGGTTCTATAGGGCTCTGGTCTAAAGTAGTCCACTATACAGGGAATAGGGTTCTATAGGGTTCTGGTCTACAGTAGTCCACTATACAGGGAATAGGGTTCTATAGGGCTCTGGTCTACAGTAGTCCACTATACAGGGAATAGGGTTCTATAGGGCTCTGGTCTAAAGTAGTCCACTATACAGGGAATAGGGTTCTATAGGGCTCTGGTCTAAAGTAGTCCACTATACAGGGAATAGGGTTCTATAGGGCTCTGGTCTAAAGTAGTCCACTATACAGGGAATAGGGTTCTATAGGGCTCTGGTCTAAAGTAGTCCACTATACAGGGAATAGGGTTCTATAGGGCTCTGGTCTACAGTAGTCCACTATACAGGGAATAGGGTTCTATAGGGCTCTGGTCTAAAGTAGTGCACTATACAGGGAATAGGGTTCTATAGGGCTCTGGTCTAAAGTAGTGCACTATACAGGGAATAGGGTTCTATAGGGCTCTGGTCTAAAGTAGTCCACTATACAGGGAATAGGGATCTATAGGGCTCTGGTCTAAAGTAGTGCACTATACAGGGAATAGGGTTCTATAGGGCTCTGGTCTAAAGTAGTGCACTATACAGGGAATAGGGTTCTATAGGGCTCTGGTCTAAAGTAGTGCACTATACAGGGAATAGGGTTCTATAGGGCTCTGGTCTACAGTAGTGCACTATACAGGGAATAGGGTTCTATAGGGCTCTGGTCTAAAGTAGTCCACTATACAGGGAATAGGGTTCTATAGGGCTTTTGTCTAAATTAGTCCACTATACAGGGAATAGGGTTCTATAGGGCTCTGGTCTACAGTAGTCCACTATACATGGAATAGGGTTCTATAGGGCTCTGGTCTAAAGTAGTGCACTATACAGGGAATAGGGTTCTATAGGGCTCTGGTCTAAAGTAGTGCACTATACAGGGAATAGGGTTCTATAGGGCTCTGGTCTAAAGTAGTGCACTATACAGGGAATAGGGTTCTATAGGGCTCTGGTCTAAAGTAGTGCACTATACAGGGAATAGGGTTCTATAGGGCTCTGGTCTAAAGTAGTGCACTATACAGGGAATAGGGTTCTATAGGGCTCTGGTCTACAGTAGTGCACTATACAGGGAATAGGGTTCTATAGGGCTCTGGTCTAAAGTAGTGCACTATACAGGGAATAGGGTTCTATAGGGCTCTGGTCTAAAGTAGTCCACTATACAGGGAATAGGGTTCTATAGGGCTCTGGTCTAAAGTAGTGCACTATACAGGGAATAGGGTTCTATAGGGCTCTGGTCTAAAGTAGTGCACTATACAGGGAATAGGGTTCTATAGGGCTCTGGTCTAAAGTAGTGCACTATACAGGGAATAGGGTTCTATAGGGCTCTGGTCTACAGTAGTGCACTATACAGGGAATAGGGTTCTATAGGGCTCTGGTCTAAAGTAGTCCACTATACAGGGAATAGGGTTCTATAGGGCTTTTGTCTAAATTAGTCCACTATACAGGGAATAGGGTTCTATAGGGCTCTGGTCTACAGTAGTCCACTATACATGGAATAGGGTTCTATAGGGCTCTGGTCTAAAGTAGTGCACTATACAGGGAATAGGGTTCTATAGGGCTCTGGTCTAAAGTAGTGCACTATACAGGGAATAGGGTTCTATAGGGCTCTGGTCTAAAGTAGTGCACTATACAGGGAATAGGGTTCTATAGGGCTC
This sequence comes from Oncorhynchus keta, assembly GCF_023373465.1. Taxonomy (NCBI): domain Eukaryota; kingdom Metazoa; phylum Chordata; class Actinopteri; order Salmoniformes; family Salmonidae; genus Oncorhynchus; species Oncorhynchus keta. The sequence goes on along the minus strand of NW_026287716.1, from coordinate 105,036 downwards.
TGGTCTAAAGTAGTGCACTATACAGGGAATAGGGTTCTATAGGGCTCTGGTCTAAAGTAGTGCACTATACAGGGAATAGGGTTCTATAGGGCTCTGGTCTACAGTAGTGCACTATACAGGGAATAGGGTTCTATAGGGCTCTGGTCTAAAGTAGTGCACTATACAGGGAATAGGGTTCTATAGGGCTCTGGTCTAAAGTAGTCCACTATACAGGGAATAGGGTTCTATAGGGCTCTGGTCTAAAGTAGTGCACTATACAGGGAATAGGGTTCTATAGGGCTCTGGTCTACAGTCGTGCACTATACAGGGAATAGGGTTCTATAGGGCTCTGGTCTAAAGTAGTGCACTATACAGGGAATAGGGTTCTATAGGGCTCTGGTCTACAGTAGTCCACTATACAGGGAATAGGGTTCTATAGGGCTCTGGTCTACAGTAGTCCACTATACCGGGAATAGGGTTCTATAGGGCTCTGGTCTAAAGTAGTCCACTATACAGGGAATAGGGTTCTATAGGGCTCTGGTCTACAGTAGTCCACTATACAGGGAATAGGGTTCTATAGGGCTCTGGTCTACAGTAGTGCACTATACAGGGAATAGGGTTCTATAGGGCTCTGGTCTAAAGTAGTCCACTATACAGGGAATAGGGTTCTATAGGGCTCTGGTCTAAAGTAGTCCACTATACAGGGAATAGGGTTCTATAGGGTTCTGGTCTACAGTAGTCCACTATACAGGGAATAGGGTTCTATAGGGCTCTGGTCTACAGTAGTCCACTATACAGGGAATAGGGTTCTATAGGGCTCTGGTCTAAAGTAGTCCACTATACAGGGAATAGGGTTCTATAGGGCTCTGGTCTAAAGTAGTCCACTATACAGGGAATAGGGTTCTATAGGGCTCTGGTCTAAAGTAGTCCACTATACAGGGAATAGGGTTCTATAGGGCTCTGGTCTAAAGTAGTCCACTATACAGGGAATAGGGTTCTATAGGGCTCTGGTCTACAGTAGTCCACTATACAGGGAATAGGGTTCTATAGGGCTCTGGTCTAAAGTAGTGCACTATACAGGGAATAGGGTTCTATAGGGCTCTGGTCTAAAGTAGTGCACTATACAGGGAATAGGGTTCTATAGGGCTCTGGTCTAAAGTAGTCCACTATACAGGGAATAGGGATCTATAGGGCTCTGGTCTAAAGTACTATACAGGGAATAGGGTTCTATAGGGCTCTGGTCTAAAGTAGTGCACTATACAGGGAATAGGGTTCTATAGGGCTCTGGTCTAAAGTAGTGCACTATACAGGGAATAGGGTTCTATAGGGCTCTGGTCTACAGTAGTGCACTATACAGGGAATAGGGTTCTATAGGGCTCTGGTCTAAAGTAGTCCACTATACAGGGAATAGGGTTCTATAGGGCTTTTGTCTAAATTAGTCCACTATACAGGGAATAGGGTTCTATAGGGCTCTGGTCTACATTAGTCCACTATACATGGAATAGGGTTCTATAGGGCTCTGGTCTAAAGTAGTGCACTATACAGGGAATAGGGTTCTATAGGGCTCTGGTCTAAAGTAGTGCACTATACAGGGAATAGGGTTCTATAGGGCTCTGGTCTAAAGTAGTGCACTATACAGGGAATAGGGTTCTATAGGGCTCTGGTCTAAAGTAGTGCACTATACAGGGAATAGGGTTCTATAGGGCTCTGGTCTAAAGTAGTGCACTATACAGGGAATAGGGTTCTATAGGGCTCTGGTCTACAGTAGTGCACTATACAGGAATAGGGTTCTATAGGGCTCTGGTCTAAAGTAGTGCACTATACAGGGAATAGGGTTCTATAGGGCTCTGGTCTAAAGTAGTCCACTATACAGGAATAGGGTTCTATAGGGCTCTGGTCTAAAGTAGTGCACTATACAGGGAATAGGGTTCTATAGGGCTCTGGTCTACAGTCGTGCACTATACAGGGAATAGGGTTCTATAGGGCTCTGGTCTAAAGTAGTGCACTATACAGGGAATAGGGTTCTATAGGGCTCTGGTCTACAGTAGTCCACTATACAGGGAATAGGGTTCTATAGGGCTCTGATCTACAGTAGTCCACTATACCGGGAATAGGGTTCTATAGGGCTCTGGTCTAAAGTAGTCCACTATACAGGGAATAGGGTTCTATAGGGCTCTGGTCTACAGTAGTCCACTATACAGGGAATAGGGTTCTATAGGGCTCTGGTCTACAGTAGTGCACTATACAGGGAATAGGGTTCTATAGGGCTCTGGTCTAAAGTAGTCCACTATACAGGGAATAGGGTTCTATAGGGCTCTGGTCTAAAGTAGTCCACTATACAGGGAATAGGGTTCTATAGGGTTCTGGTCTACAGTAGTCCACTATACAGGGAATAGGGTTCTATAGGGCTCTGGTCTACAGTAGTCCACTATACAGGGAATAGTGTTCTATAGGGCTCTGGTCTAAAGTAGTCCACTATACAGGGAATAGGGTTCTATAGGGCTCTGGTCTAAAGTAGTCCACTATACAGGGAATAGGGTTCTATAGGGCTCTGGTCTAAAGTAGTCCACTATACAGGGAATAGGGTTCTATAGGGCTCTGGTCTAAAGTAGTCCACTATACAGGGAATAGGGTTCTATAGGGCTCTGGTCTAAAGTAGTGCACTATACAGGGAATAGGGTTCTATAGGGCTCTGGTCTACAGTAGTGCACTATACAGGGAATAGGTTTCTATAGGGCTCTGGTCTACAGTCGTGCACTATACAGGGAATAGGGTTCTATAGGGCTCTGGTCTAAAGTAGTCCACTATACAGGGAATAGGGTTCTATAGGGCTCTGGTCTAAAGTAGTCCACTATACAGGGAATGGGGTTCTATAGGGCTCTGGTCTAAAGTAGTGCACTATACAGGGAATAGGGTTCTATAGGGCTCTGGTCTAAAGTAGTCCACTATACAGGGAATAGGGTTCTATAGGGCTCTGGTCTAAAGTAGTGCACTATACAGGGAATAGGGTTCTATAGGGCTCTGGTCTAAAGTAGTCCACTATACAGGGAATAGGGTTCTATAGGGCTCTGGTCTAAAGTAGTGCACTATACAGGGAATAGGGTTCTATAGGGCTCTGGTCTAAAGTAGTCCACTATACAGGGAATAGGGTTCTATAGGGCTCTGGTCTAAAGTAGTCCACTATACAGGGAATAGGGTTCTATAGGGCTCTGGTCTAAAGTAGTGCACTATACAGGGAATAGGGTTCTATATGGCTCTGGTCTAAAGTAGTCCACTATACAGGGAATAGGGTTCTATAGGGCTCTGGTCTACAGTAGTGCACTATACAGGGAATAGGGTTCTATAGGGCTCTGGTCTAAAGTAGTCCACTATACAGGGAATAGGGTTCTATAGGGCTGTGGTCTAAAGTAGTCCACTATACAGGGAATAGGGTTCTATAGGGCTCTGGTCTAAAGTAGTCCACTATACAGGGAATAGGGTTCTATAGGGCTCTTGTCTAAATTAGTCCACTATACAGGGAATAGGGTTCTATAGGGCTCTGGTCTACAGTAGTCCACTATACATGGAATAGGGTTCTATAGGGCTCTGGTCTAAAGTAGTGCACTATACAGGGAATAGGGTTCTATAGGGCTCTGGTCTAAAGTAGTGCACTATACAGGGAATAGGGTTCTATAGGGCTCTGGTCTAAAGTAGTCCACTGTACAGGGAATAGGGTTCTATAGGGCTCTGGTCTAAAGTAGTGCACTATACAGGGAATAGGGTTCTATAAGGCTCTGGTCTAAAGTAGTCCACTATACAGGGAATAGGTATCTATAGGGCTCTGGTCTAAAGTAGTGCACTATACAGGGAATAGGGTTCTATAAGGCTCTGGTCTAAAGTAGTCCACTATACAGGGAATAGGGTTCTATAGGGCTCTGTTCTAAAGTAGTCCACTATACAGGGAATAGGGTTCTATAGGGCTCTGGTCTACAGTAGTCCACTATACAGGGAATAGGGTTCTATAGGGCTCTGGTCTACAGTAGTCCACTATACAGGGAATAGGGATCTATAGGGCTCTTGTCTAAAGTAGTGCACTATACAGGGAATAGGGTTCTATAGGGCTCTGGTCTAAAGTAGTCCACTATACAGGGAATAGGGTTCTATAGGGCTCTGGTCTAAAGTAGTGCACTATACAGGGAATAGGGTTCTATAGGGCTCTGGTCTAAAGTAGTCCACTATACAGGGAATAGGGTTCTATAGGGCTCTGGTCTAAAGTAGTCCACTATACAGGGAATAGGGTTCTATAGGGCTCTGGTCTACAGTAGTGCACTATACAGGGAATAGGGTTCTATAGGGCTCTGGTCTAAAGTAGTCCACTATACAGGGAATAGGGTTCTATAGGGCTGTGGTCTAAAGTAGTCCACTATACAGGGAATAGGGTTCTATAGGGCTCTGGTCTAAAGTAGTCCACTATACAGGGAATAGGGTTCTATAGGGCTCTTGTCTAAATTCGTCCACTATCCAGGGAATAGGGTTCTATAGGGCTCTGGTCTACAGTAGTCCACTATACATGGAATAGGGTTCTATAGGGCTCTGGTCTAAAGTAGTGCACTATACAGGGAATAGGGTTCTATAGGGCTCTGGTCTAAAGTAGTGCACTATACAGGGAATAGGGTTCTATAGGGCTCTGGTCTAAAGTAGTCCACTGTACAGGGAATAGGGTTCTATAGGGCTCTGGTCTAAAGTAGTGCACTATACAGGGAATAGGGTTCTATAGGGCTCTGGTCTAAAGTAGTGCACTATACAGGGAATAGGTATCTATAGGGCTCTGGTCTAAAGTAGTGCACTATACAGGGAATAGGGTTCTATAAGGCTCTGGTCTAAAGTAGTCCACTATACAGGGAATAGGGTTCTATAGGGCTCTGTTCTAAAGTAGTCCACTATACAGGGAATAGGGTTCTATAGGGCTCTGGTCTACAGTAGTCCACTATACAGGGAATAGGGTTCTATAGGGCTCTGGTCTACAGTAGTCCACTATACAGGGAATAGGGATCTATAGGGCTCTTGTCTAAAGTAGTGCACTATACAGGGAATAGGGTTCTATAGGGCTCTGGTCTAAAGTAGTCCACTATACAGGGAATAGGGTTCTATAGGGCTCTGGTCTAAAGTAGTGCACTATACAGGGAATAGGGTTCTATAGGGCTCTGGTCTAAAGTAGTCCACTTTACAGGGAATAGGGTTCTATAGGGCTCTGGTCTAAAGTAGTGCACTATACAGGGAATAGGGTTCTATAGGGCTCTGGTCTAAAGTAGTGCACTATACAGGGAATAGGGTTCTATAGGGCTCTGGTCTACAGTAGTCCACTATACAGGGAATAGGGTTCTATAGGGCTCTGGTCTACAGTAGTCCACTATACCGGGAATAGGGTTCTATAGGGCTCTGGTCTAAAGTAGTCCACTATACAGGGAATAGGGTTCTATAGGGCTCTGGTCTAAAGTAGTCCACTATACAGGGAATAGGGTTCTATAGGGCTCTGGTCTAAAGTAGTGCACTATACAGGGAATAGGGTTCTATAGGGCTCTGGTCTAAAGTAGTGCACTATACAGGGAATAGGGTTCTATAGGGCTCTGGTCTAAAGTAGTGCACTATACAGGGAATAGGGTTATATAGGGCTCTGGTCTAAAGTAGTCCACTATACACGGAATAGGGTTCTATAGGGCTCTGGTCTACAGTAGTCCACTATACAGGGAATAGGGTTCTATAGGGCTCTGGTCTACAGTAGTGCACTATACAGGGAATAGGGTTCTATAGGGCTCTGGTCTAAAGTAGTCCACTATACAGGGAATAGGGTTCTATAGGGCTCTGGTCTAAAGTAGTGCACTATACAGGGAATAGGGTTCTATAGGGCTCTGGTCTAAAGTAGTGCACTATACAGGGAATAGGGTTCTATAGGGCTCTGGTCTAAAGTAGTGCACTATACAGGGAATAGGGGCCATTCAGAAGCAGCCATGGTGGCAGTGAAAACACAGAGAAAATAAGTAGTTGTATTATATAGACTGAACTGTGGCCTACAGCATCCCTCCCATCTCATGAATCAAGTCCACATAAAACTAAGGGTGTGTTCCTCTGTCTGAGTGTGTACCTGGACACACCTTCTGCTTTTCCTAGCCTGACCCCATGTGTACGCATCATCACCAAACAGACCAGACGATAGGAGCTATTTATAGTCCTGGGCCAGGTGTACCTGTGTCTATGTACGTGTGTCTGTGCTTTTATGTGTGTGTGTGTCAGTGTGTGGCACAGTCACGGTGTGTCATTATAATCAGACTATAGACTTCAGTATTGGAGACACAGTGTGTTCATTCTCTCTGTCATGCTGATGCACTGTTTTGGTAATAGTGTGTGTGAGTGTTAGTGTTTACTACACTGGTTCCTCTCTGTCTCTGAGTGTTAGAGTGTGAGTGTTAGTGTTTACTACACTGGTTCCTCTCTGTCTCTGAGTGTTAGAGTGTGTGAGTGTTAGTGTATACTACACTGGTTCCTCTCTGTCTCTGAGTGTTAGAGTGTGTGAGTGTTAGTGTATACTACACTGGTTCCTCTCTGTCTCTGAGTGTTAGTGTGTGTGAGTGTTAGTGTATACTACACTGGTTCCTCTCTGTCTCTGAGTGTTAGAGTGTGTGAGTGTTAGTGTTTACTACACTGGTTCCTCTCTGTCTCTGAGTGTTAGTGTGTGTGAGTGTTAGTGTATACTACACTGGTTCCTCTCTGTCTCTGAGTGTTAGTGTGTGTGAGTGTTAGTGTTTACTACACTGGTTCCTCTCTGTCTCTGAGTGTTAGTGTGTGTGAGTGTATACTACACTGGTTCCTCTCTGTCTCTGAGTGTTAGTGTGTGTGAGTGTTAGTGTTTACTACACTGGTTCCTCTCTGTCTCTGAGTGTTAGTGTGTGTGAGTGTTAGTGTATACTACACTGGTTCCTCTCTGTCTCTGAGTGTTAGTGTGTGTGAGTGTTAGTGTTTACTACACTGGTTCCTCTCTGTCTCTGAGTGTTAGAGTGTGTGAGTGTTAGTGTATACTACACTGGTTCCTCTGTCTCTGAGTGTTAGAGTGTGTGAGTGTTAGTGTATACTACACTGGTTCCTCTCTGTCTCTGAGTGTTAGAGTGTGTGAGTGTATACTACACTGGTTCCTCTCTGTCTCTGAGTGTTAGTGTGTGTGAGTGTTAGTGTTTACTACACTGGTTCCTCTCTGTCTCTGAGTGTTAGTGTGTGTGAGTGTTAGTGTATACTACACTGGTTCCTCTCTGTCTCTGAGTGTTAGAGTGTGTGAGTGTATACTACACTGGTTCCTCTCTGTCTCTGAGTGTTAGAGTGTGTGAGTGTATACTACACTGGTTCCTCTCTGTCTCTGAGTGTTAGTGTGTGTGAGTGTTAGTGTTTACTACACTGGTTCCTCTCTGTCTCTGAGTGTTAGAGTGTGTGAGTGTTAGTGTTTACTACACTGGTTCCTCTCTGTCTCTGAGTGTTAGTGTGTGTGAGTGTATACTACACTGGTTCCTCTCTGTCTCTGAGTGTTAGAGTGTGTGAGTGTTAGTGTTTACTACACTGGTTCCTCTCTGTCTCTGAGTGTTAGAGTGTGTGAGTGTTAGTGTTTACTACACTGGTTCCTCTCTGTCTCTGAGTGTTAGTGTGTGTGAGTGTTTACTACACTGGTTCCTCTCTGTCTCTGAGTGTTAGTGTGTGTGAGTGTTAGTGTATACTACACTGGTTCCTCTCTGTCTCTGAGTGCTAGAGTGTGTGAGTGTTAGTGTATACTACACTGGTTCCTCTCTGTCTCTGAGTGTTAGTGTGTGTGAGTGTTTACTACACTGGTTCCTCTCTGTCTCTGAGTGTTAGTGTGTGTGAGTGTTAGTGTATACTACACTGGTTCCTCTCTGTCTCTGAGTGTTAGTGTGTGTGAGTGTTAGTGTATACTACACTGGTTCCTCTCTGTCTCTGAGTGTTAGAGTGTGTGAGTGTTAGTGTATACTACACTGGTTCCTCTCTGTCTCTGAGTGTTAGAGTGTGTGAGTGTATACTACACTGGTTCCTCTCTGTCTCTGAGTGTTAGAGTGTGTGAGTGTTAGTGTTTAGCACACTGGTTCCTCTCTGTCTCTGAGTGTTAGAGTGTGTGAGTGTTAGTGTTTACTACACTGGTTCCTCTCTGTCTCTGAGTGTTAGAGTGTGAGTGTTAGTGTTTACTACACTGGTTCCTCTCTGTCTCTGAGTGTTAGAGTGTGTGAGTGTTAGTGTATACTACACTGGTTCCTCTGTCTCTGAGTGTTAGAGTGTGTGAGTGTTAGTGTATACTACACTGGTTCCTCTCTGTCTCTGAGTGTTAGAGTGTGTGAGTGTATACTACACTGGTTCCTCTCTGTCTCTGAGTGTTAGAGTGTGTGAGTGTTAGTGTATACTACACTGGTTCCTCTCTGTCTCTGAGTGTTAGAGTGTGTGAGTGTTAGTGTATACTACACTGGTTCCTCTCTGTCTCTGAGTGTTAGAGTGTGTGAGTGTTAGTGTTTACTACACTGGTTCCTCTCTGTCTCTGAGTGTTAGTGTGTGTGAGTGTTAGTGTTTACTACACTGGTTCCTCTCTGTCTCTGAGTGTTAGTGTGTGTGAGTGTTTACTACACTGGTTCCTCTCTGTCTCTGAGTGTTACATTTACATTTACATTTAAGTCATTTAGCAGACGCTCTTATCCAGAGCGACTTACAAATTGGTGCATTAGATGATCCCTGGTCACCCACTGTTCTTCAGGCTATGACAGGTTACCACTGTTCTTCAGGCTATGACAGGTTACCACTGTTCTTCAGGCTATGACAGGTTACCACTGTTTCTAATGCTATGACAGGTTACCACTGTTCTTCAGGCTATGACAGGTTACCACTGTTCTTCAGGCTATGACAGGTTACCACTGTTCTTCAGGCTATGACAGGTTACCACTGTTTCTAATGGTATGACAGGTTACCACTGTTCTTCAGGCTATGCCAGGTTACCACTGTTCTTCAGGCTATGACAGGTTACCACTGTTTCTAATGCTATGACAGGTTACCACTGTTCTTCAGGCTATGACAGGTTACCACTGTTCTTCAGGCTATGACAGGTTACCACTGTTCTTCAGGCTATGGCAGGTTACCACTGTTTCTAATGGTATGACAGGTTACCACTGTTCTTCAGGCTATGCCAGGTTACCACTGTTCTTCAGGCTATGACAGGTTACCACTGTTCTTCAGGCTATGGCAGGTTACCACTGTTTCTAATGCTATGACAGGTTACCACTGTTTCTAATGCTATGACATGTTACCACTGTTCTTCAGGCTATGACAGGTTACCACTGTTTCTAATGCTATGACAGGTTACCACTGTTATTCAGGCTATGACAGGTTACCACTGTTCTTCAGGCTATGACAGGTTACCACTGTTTCTAATGCTATGACAGGTTACCACTGTTCTTCAGGCTATGACAGGTTACCACTGTTCTTCAGGCTATGACAGGTTACCACTGTTTCTAATGCTATGACAGGTTACCACTGTTTCTAATGCTATGACAGGTTACCACTGTTTCTAATGGTATGGCAGGTTACCACTGTTCTTCAGGCTATGACAGGTTACCACTGTTCTTCAGGCTATGACAGGTTAGCACTGTTATTCAGGCTATGACAGGTTAGCACTGTTATTCAGGCTATGACAGGTTACCACTGTTCTTCAGGCTATGGCAGGTTACCATTGTTCTTTAGGCTATGACAGGTTACCACTGTTTCTAATGCTATGACAGGTTACCACTGTTTCTAATGCTATGACAGGTTACCACTGTTTCTAATGCTATGACAGGTTACCACTGTTTCTAATGCTATGACAGGTTACCACTGTTTCTAATGCTATGACAGGTTACCACTGTTCTTCAGGCTATGACAGGTTACCACTGTTCTTCAGGCTATGACAGGTTAGCACTGTTATTCAGGCTATGACAGGTTACCACTGTTCTTCAGGCTATGACAGGTTACCACTGTTCTTTAGGCTATGACAGGTTACCACTGTTTC
>NW_026287716.1:72500-90000 GCF_023373465.1 Oncorhynchus keta | reverse complement strand
AGAAAAGCACAGCAATACTGTCATCGAATGCATTGTATTGTATTGTACACTGAGGACCTATCTTCCTCTCTGCTGGAGTCGGATGGAATGGGACTACATACCACAGACTCCACATGCCAAACTCTCCTGTTTTATTTTACTGTACACACTAGAACTAGAATCACTCTGTGTGTGTGTGTGTGTGTGTGTGTGTGTGTGTGTGTGTGTGTGTGTGTGTGTGTGTGTGTGTGTGTGTGTGTGTGTGTGTGTGTGTGTGTGTGTGTGTGTGTGTGTGTGTGTGTGTGTGTGTGTGTGTGTGTGTGTGTGTGTGTGTGTGTGTGTGTGTGTGTGTGTGTGTGTGTGTGTGTGTGTGTGTGTGTGTGTGTGTGTGTGTGTGTGTGTGTGTGTGTACTGACAATACACACAGCAACATACTGTACATGTCTTAAGTTTAAGTAACTGAACAAACCAAGTGTATCTGAACATACAGACAACACTAAATAAACCTTGGGTTTAGGTTCTACATGCAAACCAAGTGTATCTGAACATATACACAACACTAAATAAACATTGGGTTTAGGTTCTACATGCAAACCAAGTGTATCTGAACATATAGACAACACTAAATAAACCTTGGGTTTAGGTTCTACATGCAAACCAAGTGTATCTGGGAGGACAGGAGAACAATGAGTTCAGCTTTATCCTACAGTCCTCTGATTGACATGGTATTTTCCTTCCTAGTTTCTTTGGGATCATAGAAACAATCATTTTGGTAGATACTCATTATATAGGTACCAGAAAGTACATATTGTTACCATTACATCTTAGTAAATACTAAGTTAATACTGTCTGAAAGAGGACTGTAATGAAGTGTTACTGAACAATGTGAACAAACTGTACTAACCTGTTACCATGGTTCTTGACTAACTCTTTTCACTAGGAACTGTCACTTTGTGGGCCATAGTAACACCTTACTGTAATGTGTATAGGCAGTCTACTGTAGTAGGGCATGCATGGCTTACTGGAGTAGCTCTGAAGATGATGATGATGAAGGTATGGATGGCCTATCGGATACAGAGCTGACCTCTGACCTATAGGGGTCAAAGAGGTCGCACATCTTGACACGTGTCACAGACATTCTAGAACTTTCACGCGTCGAGAATGGATTTTTCCGATGTCTTGAACTCTGTCAGAATGAAATGTGATGTAAGCATTTTTACAAACTTGAAGCTCAATTTCCTTGTTCTGTATTTTTTATTTTGCTGTCGTGTACGTTGGGGCGCTGGGAAGGGGTAAACGTGGGGATAACTGGACTAGAGACATGCAGTACTGTATAGGACACGGAGTTCCACTAAGGTGGTTTCAGATTTACCATTTCAATAAGCACCATGTTGCAACAAATGTTTCCAGACCGTCACATTGGAATCATACTGTCATTGAAACGTGGTGCCAACATGAGGGACAGTTGGCTGAGATCAGGAGGTATACAGTATGTATGGCTTTGGGGTGGGGGGTGAGATGGGGGTCTGGGTTCTGCTAGTGAAGTGTGTGTGTGGGGGGTAGAAGAGCTGATTAGTAACTAAAAGGGGAAATCACTCTTCAAATGTTGCACTTAAGAACTTAGACATGATATCAAGAGTGTGTGTGTGTGTGTGTGTGTGTGTGTGTGTGTGTGTGTGTGTGTGTGTGTGTGTGTGTGTGTGTGTGTGTGTGTGTGTGTGTGTGTGTGTGTGTGTGTGTGTGTGTGTGTGTGTGTGTGTGTGTGTGTGTGTGTGCGTGTGTGTGTGTGTTTGAGAGTGGATATGCAAGTGTTTCTACATTTCCTTATGTTCTGAAGGTGTGTGAGAGTACGCATGATTGGGTGTATGTGTACGTGCGGGCGTGTGTGTGTGTACGTTTGTTTGAGAGAGTGAGAGCTCTCTCAGTTTCTCATTACACTTTTGTGTGAAAGAGCTGAATGTGTGTGTGTGTGTGTGTGTGTGTGTGTGTGTGTGTGTGTGTGTGTGTGTGTGTGTGTGTGTGTGTGTGTGTGTGTGTGTGTGTGTGTGTGTGTGTGTGTGTGTGTGTGTGTGTGTATCTTACTGTATGAGCGCGGGTGCGTCCGTGTATTTTCCTTTGTGCGACTGTTGTCCAATGTCTAATTACAGCATGACTGTGTGTGAGAGATTGTATTGTCTGGCAAAACAAACAAAAGCATTTAATAGTGTTGGAAACAACAATTACAATCATGTTTACCTTCGACTGGAATGAATCTCAATGAACTTGAAAATAAACTGTAAAATAAACAAACCATAACAAAGGTTATATTGATGATCAAGATAACAAAATAATCATTTTACGAGTCTTACTTTTAACAAGTGTGTCTGTGTGTTTATTGATTCTCTCTCTTCCTCTCTGAGATTTAGGCTTTTATCTCAACCATGTCTCTGTCTATCCCTCACCTTGCAGTCACGAGCTGTCAATCTCTCTCTCTCTCTCTCTCTCTCTCTCTCTCTCTCTCTCTCTCTCTCTCTCTCTCTCTCTCTCTCTCTCTCTCTCTCTCTCTCTCTCTCTCTCTCTCTCTCTTTCTCTTTCTATCCCTTCCTTTAGCTGTCAATCTCACTCTCTTTCACGCTCTCCATCCCGCTCTTTCAAGTTCCTAATCAGCAGCTGATCTCTCTCTGTTCAATATACTAATCTGAGAAGAAAGGAGATGAGAGCGAGTGACAGAGAGACAGAGAGAGAGATGTGTACCTGGCTGGTATGTGCAGGTCTGTAGATTGGCCTAATTATGTTTCATACTTTACACATGATGAGATTTTCCATATCAAAGTTGTCTGGCACGGTTTTCATACCTTTACATGGTCGGATGTCAAGAGATAAGCAGCTGAATCATATCCCTAATTTACATAACAATAGACAATGATTTCTGCCTGGTGTCTGGTGTGGTACTGAGGGACTGTGTGATGTCACAGTCACCACCAGGGACATTATTCAACAGGATGACAGAGGTTAGGGGTCAGAGGTCAGGGATTGATGTTTGAATGTAGCAGGTGGTATAAAGGAAGATAGAGAGATAGCCACCCACAGGTTACATATTCACCTGTTTAAATAGCAGATGTAGTATATGATTAGCAGTCTGATGGTATGGGGTTGAATAAAATACATCAATCAGCATTTCATGATAGACAGATACAACAGCCAGAGACGAGGAAGTCCTGTTATAGGACTCATTAGCAAGTTTCTCCGCTACAAGAAAGATGAATGTTAGTTCATTATAGGCCTAATGATAGGACACATCTTTGGGTAAGAGAGTAGGCCGGCAGGCAAATGAAGGGAAGGCTAGACTATTGTTTTAGGTCTGTCTCATCAGGAGTGACAGACATAGACACGTCTCAATTCACCTGATTCACCTATCGGCCTTCTGCATCTGCGTTGGAAGGTGGCCAAGCTACAGGGGCGTTTGTCAGACCATGAGACATCTTGAAAATTGTTCTTCTCACAAAAACGTAGCGTCCAACTGTTTGGGCTACAAACTAATATGACTCTATCACTCCATGGACTGATGAGGTGATCACATTTTGCTGTAGGACCCCCACAAGTCTTCCAGGACTGAAGGTAACCTGGTACCGCTTTAAAACATGAATGGAGGCATGGAGGTTGGTTTGTGCCAACAAAAAATTAATAAAATATGTGTTTTGTTATATCTCCTAGATATAGGACAGACACTATATATTTGTTTATACCTACAGGGGTCCTAATATTCTACATCAAAGAGCTAAATGATCCATGGTATGGCCATCTTTGTGTAAGAGATGCCCTCCTCCCCTCCAGGCTTCGACTATCAGAGGTTAATCATTTCAATCATTTCCCCACTGTGTTGGCTATAGTCAACTATGACTAAACCGTTCTGGTTCTGTCGGGAACAGGCGCAGCACACCGTCTGGTGAGATTAAGACACCGAGCTCAGCAGCCAGACAGGAGCAGCTGTGACTGATATCCCGGTAACAATAACCTACAGTCATTGAGTCATTCTCTCCGCCTCAGATCACGGGAATTAGGCTATAATAACAGCAATGCTTTGTTTCCAGACTGACTGTTTTACTGCAAGGCTTTTGTGGGGTGAAATTATAAATGACCGCAAATCTGGACTTTTGTGTATTGGACAGTTTTTAGTGTGTCTATTCAACTGATATATAAGGCCTGTTCGGTTACATCAAATATATCTATTGAAATGAAACTCCTCTCTCTCTCGGTTCATATGTTTACGTCACATCTCGGAGAGGGAACTCTTGTGGAAGTCAGGGGCTAAATAGGGAGCACTGATAAAAATCATTACATTTGGCCACCAAATGAACCAGGCCCCTCAGGGGAGAGGAATCAGAAGTGAGCTCAGCCTCTTTCTCCATATTGATACGGCGCCATCAAAGTCTAAAGCAGGAAGGACTAAAGCTTTCAGCAGAATGAGATTGTGTAATGAGTTGACATTTGTTCTAATTTATGGAACAATTTTCCACCAGTAGACTGCAGTCATCTAACCCATGCGGCAGTAGCCATGCTCTGCCTCTAGGTGTCGCTGTTTGGTGACCGCCTCGCTGTAATCTGCTGTCTAAATAAATAACTACAACAATGGTCGCTGTGTAAGAGACAGTCAGACGGATTAAAAACATGGGATTCGTTTAGTTGGTTTAGATATAATCATGATATAATCATGTGCTAAAACATGTTGTGACCGTTTTGCCAGAGTCCATCTACTGGCCCAGTTGTTGCTGCCCAAAATGAGTGTTTGGACTCTGAGATGGTGGTTCTTTTGATGAGCTTTTACTTGCTGAGTGTACTAAATAAAGTGTGTGTGTGGATGTCCATTAGTTACTCTGTAGGCATATACCTAGGATCAGCAGCCCTCTGCCAATCCTAACCTAAACCATCAGGGTAATGGGGAGGTGAAACTGACCTTAGATCAGTGTCAAGGGGCAACTGTCTGCAGACACAGACTTCAGAATCACACACACATGACTGCACTGTTTGAGGAGACTCATAACTAAGGGGATAAGTACCTTGTCAGAATGGGCTCCAGTGTTTCCCACTGTGATAACTGACTCCACGGTCTGCATCCTAAGGCCACAATGTAACGCATGACAGGACCCATTCTGAACATGTTTACAATGAAGCTTGGCTTGTGCAAGCAGAGGACTACAAAATAAATCACCACACACTCACTGACTCACAGTCTCACACCAACTCGCACACACACACACACACACACACACACACACACACACACACACACACACACACACACACACACACACACACACACACACACACACACACACACACACACACACACACACACACACACACACACACACACACACACACACGCACACACACACACACACACTCTGTATTACGTGACAATGTTCCTCCTAGCAGCGTGAGAGGGTAACAGACTCTGACATCTGACAGATTAGATGATTTAGGAACAGGTGTGACTGGTGCCACATAGCGTGACAGACCCGTGTCTTGTTATCTGGTTCTGTGGTTATGTCACAACTTCTGCCAAAGTTGGTGCCTCTCCTTGTTCGGGCGGCGTTCGGCGGTCGACGTCACCGGTTTTCTAGCCGCCACCGATCTATGTTTCCTTGTCCATTTGTTTTGTCTTTATTGTACCCACCTGGTTTCCATGACATTATTATTTCCCTATTTAACCCTCTGGTTCCCACATGGTTTTGTGCGTGTTTGTTCGTTGTTAAGTGTTCGCTATTTCTGTGAGCTGGAGGATTTTCCCTGCGTGGAATTATTTTTGTTGTTTATTCGAGTAAAGTACATTTTTTTACTCAGGTCTGTGTCCTGCGCCTGACTCCGTCCTACCCACTGCAACACCTGGGTGTTGATGGTCCGAGCAGAAACACGTAGAAATGCTCAGATGTGATGGGTTTGGGTAGCAGATTTGGTTGAATAAGACCAGAAATGAGGAACTGACCCACATACATGCGGGACAACGTACGAAAGGCACACAGACATACATTCTGCCACAGGACACAGCGGATGTACCTTCCCTCACCTTGACTAACCAATCAGATCCGTCCTGCCCCGCATACTAATGATATTAATATCCAATGAGATAAATACCGATTCTACGGTGACCTACTGTGAAATACCCAGTGTTCCTCTATATCCAAGGTTTCTGTCCTAAATGACTATTTCCATCCCTGACAACAGTTGAAGTTATTTGTTAGTGGACTGGTCATTACAATAATATCCCATACTGACCGTTCTGTCAGGAGGAGACTGTCTGTTGAAAGGCCTCTATATAAGTGATGAATGACTGATGATATTAATAAGATATGAATCAGGGTTATTCTCATTGAGGAGCAGACTGTATCTGTCACTCATGGTCAGTCAAAATACTACATATACTTACACACACACGTCAGTCTCTCTCTCTCTCTCTCTCTCTCTCTCTCTCTCTCTCTCTCTCTCTCTCTCTCTCTCTCTCTCTCCCTCTCCCTCTGTCTCCCTCTCTCTCTCTGCATCTCTCTCTCTCTCTCTCTCTCTCTCTCTCTCTCTCTCTCTCTCTCTCTCTCTCTCTCTCTCTCTCTCTCTCTCTCTCTCTCTCTCTCTCTCTCTGCATCCCTATCTCCCTCTCCCTCTCTGCCTCCCTCTCTCTCTCTCTCATCTCTCTCTCTCTCTGCATCTCTCTCTCTCTCCCTCTCTCTCTCTCTCTCTCCTCTCTCTCTCTCTCTCTGCATCTCTCTCTCTCTGCATCTCACTCTCTCCCTCTCCCTCTCTGCATCTCTCTCTCTCTGCATCTCTCTCTCTCTCTCTCTCTCTCTCTCTCTCTCTCTCTCTCTCTCTCTCTCTCCCCTCTCTCTCCCTCTCTATCACTGTTTCTCTCTCTGTATGTTTCTCTCTCTTTCTCTGTTTCTCCCTCAGATGTCTGTTTGCGTGTTCCTCTGGCCCTCTCCTCTACCACATGGTTTCCCCTTCCTCTATGTTTAGACTAATCCTCTATTTGTGATGTTGCATCTGTACAGCACCCAACAGATGGAGCTTGTATATAGACTCTACAACACACACACATGAACCTGACACACCCTAATGTACACACACACACAGACTCACACCCACACACTAAGGAAAAGCACAGCTATACACTACTGTAAAGCACACACTGAGTGTGTGTGTGTGTGTGTGTGTGTGTGTGTGTGTGTGTGTGTGTGTGTGTGTGTGTGTGTGTGTGTGTGTGTGTGTGTGTGTGTGTGTGTGTGTGTGTGTGTGTGTGTGTGTGTGTGTGTGTAAATAACCATATGACAGTGTCCTCACATTTGACAGGTCAAACAGTAGAACCTGTCCTCCTCCCCTTAGACAGGTCAAACAGTAGAACCTGTCCTCCCCCCCTTAGACAGGTGATAGAGGAAATGATGGTTGAAATGATAAATTATGTATACATTATTGATTAGAACCATTTATTCTGATACTATTATGTTATGGTATGAAAGAGTTCTTGGTTAAGCTGTTACTGTAAATGTAAGCAGAACGAATTAAATGTCTGTGCCTCTTGGGAAGTTTAAGGGGGAGGATGCTATAGCTTTTACGACAGATAAGAAATGTTTGGGTGGTGTTCCATTAGTGGAGAAAAGTATATCTTTTAGACAGTTTGGAATGTAGTTTTATGGGGGGAGTAGAAGGAGAGTCCAGACCTAAAAACAATGGGCTCTTGTGAGAATCGGAGAGAGGGTGGGAAACTGATGATGTCA
Source organism: Oncorhynchus keta (assembly GCF_023373465.1). Lineage (NCBI taxonomy): Eukaryota > Metazoa > Chordata > Actinopteri > Salmoniformes > Salmonidae > Oncorhynchus > Oncorhynchus keta. Next base: position 82,279 of record NW_026287716.1, on the reverse strand, counting down.
TTTACAGTTTATAACCTGTGGAAATGTGTGTATGTGTTTAGTACTCTCTTGTAATAAACACTGTTACCTTTGGCTTTTAAGACTGGTCTCAATCTACTTCATGCATAATTAATGAACTTACAACTCATTAATGAATTAGAAATGAGTGCGAATTGATTTTGGCAATAAAACATACAGGAATTTAGAATTCCTCCATCAACAGGTCAAACAGTAGAACATGTCCTCCTCCCCTTAGACATGTCAAACAGTAGAACCTGTCCTCCTCCCCTTAGACAGGTCAAACAGTAGAACCTGTCCTCCTCCCCTTAGACATGTCAAACAGTAGAACCTGTCCTCCCCTCAGACAGGTCAAACAGTAGAACCTGTCCTCCCCTTAGACATGTCAAACAGTAGAACCTGTCCTCCTCCCCTCAGACATGTCAAACAGTAGAACATGTCCTCCCCTTAGACATGTCAAACAGTAGAACCTGTCCTCCCCTTAGACAGGTCAAACAGTAGAACCTGTCCTCCTCCCCTTAGACATGTCAAACAGTAGAACCTGTCCTCCCCTCAGACATGTCAAACAGTAGAACCTGTCCTCCCCTCAGACATGTCAAACAGTAGAACCTGTCCTCCCCTCAGACAGGTCAAACAGTAGAACCTGTCCTCCTCCCCTTAGACAGGTCAAACAGTAGAACCTGTCCTCCCCTTAGACAGGTCAAACAGTAGAACCTGTCCTCCCCTCAGACAGGTCAAACAGTAGAACCTGTCCTCCCCTTAGACAGGTCAAACAGTAGAACCTGTCCTCCCCTTAGACAGGTCAAACAGTAGAACCTGTCCTCCCCTTAGACAGGTCAAACAGTAGAACCTGTCCTCCCCTCAGACAGGTCAAACAGTAGAACCTGTCCTCCCCTTAGACAGGTCAAACAGTAGAACCTGTCCTCCCCTTAGACAGGTCAAACAGTAGAACCTGTCCTCCCCTTAGACAGGTCAAACAGTAGAACCTGTCCTCCCCTCAGACAGGTCAAACAGTAGAACCTGTCCTCCCCTTAGACAGGTCAAACAGTAGAACCTGTCCTCCCCTCAGACAGGTCAAACAGTAGAACCTGTCCTCCCCTTAGACAGGTCAAACAGTGAACCTGTCCTCCTCCCCTTAGACAGGTCAAACAGTAGAACCTGTCCTCCCCTTAGACAGGTCAAACAGTAGAACCTGTCCTCCCCTTAGACAGGTCAAACAGTAGAACCTGTCCTCCCCTCAGACAGGTCAAACAGTAGAACCTGTCCTCCCCTCAGACAGGTCAAACAGTAGAACCTGTCCTCCCCTTAGACATGTCAAACAGTAGAACCTGTCCTCCCCTCAGACAGGTCAAACAGTAGAACCTGTCCTCCCCTCAGACAGGTCAAACAGTAGAACCTGTCCTCCCCTTAGACAGGTCAAACAGTAGAACCTGTCCTCCCCTCAGACAGGTCAAACAGTAGAACCTGTCCTCCCCTTAGACAGGTCAAACAGTAGAACCTGTCCTCCCCTTAGACAGGTCAAACAGTAGAACCTGTCCTCCCCTCAGACAGGTCAAACAGTAGAACCTGTCCTCCCCTTAGACAGGTCAAACAGTACAACCTGTCCTCCCCTTAGACAGGTCAAACAGTAGAACCTGTCCTCCCCTCAGACAGGTCAAACAGTAGAACCTGTCCTCCTCCCCTTAGACATGTCAAACAGTAGAACCTGTCCTCCCGTCAGACATGTCAAACAGTAGAACCTGTCCTCCCCTCAGACATGTCAAACAGTAGAACCTGTCCTCCCTTCAGACATGTCGAACAGTAGAACCTGTCCTCCCCTCAGACAGGTCAAACAGTAGAACCTGTCCTCCCCTTAGACATGTCAAACAGTAGAACCTGTCCTCCCCTCAGACATGTCAAACAGTAGAACCTGTCCTCCCCTCAGACATGTCAAACAGTAGAACCTGTCCTCCCCTCAGACATGTCAAACAGTAGAACCTGTCCTCCCCTCAGACAGGTCAAACAGTAGAACCTGTCCTCCTCCCCTTAGACATGTCAAACAGTAGAACCTGTCCTCCCCTCAGACATGTCAAACAGTAGAACCTGTCCTCCCCTTAGACATGTCAAACAGTAGAACCTGTCCTCCCCTTAGACATGTCAAACAGTAGAACCTGTCCTCCCCTCAGACAGGTCAAACAGTAGAACCTGTCCTCCCCTCAGACATGTCAAACAGTAGAACCTGTCCTCCTCCCCTTAGACATGTCAAACAGTAGAACCTGTCCTCCCCTTAGACATGTCAAACAGTAGAACCTGTCCTCCTCCCCTTAGACATGTCAAACAGTAGAACCTGTCCTCCTCCCCTTAGACATGTCAAACAGTAGAACCTGTCCTCCCCTCAGACAGGTCAAACAGTAGAACCTGTCCTCCCCTCAGACATGTCAAACAGTAGAACCTGTCCTCCTCCCCTTAGACATGTCAAACAGTAGAAACTGTCCTCCCCTTAGACATGTCAAACAGTAGAACCTGTCCTCCCCTCAGACAGGTCAAACAGTAGAACCTGTCCTCCCCTCAGACATGTCAAACAGTAGAACCTGTCCTCCCCTTAGACATGTCAAACAGTAGAACCTGTCCTCCCCTCAGACATGTCAAACAGTAGAACCTGTCCTCCCCTTAGACATGTCAAACAGTAGAACCTGTCCTCCCCTCAGACAGGTCAAACAGTAGAACCTGTCCTCCCCTTAGACATGTCAAACAGTAGAACCTGTCCTCCCCTCAGACAGGTCAAACAGTAGAACCTGTCCTCCCCTCAGACGGGGTTGGTAAAGCAGTCATGCAGACAGTCAAATTGTCATTAGGTCATACAGTCTGATCGTCTGATATGTCATCTGATATCGTGATGTGTGTGTGTGTGTGTGTGTGTGTGTGTGTGTGTGTGTGTGTGTGTGTGTGTGTGTGTGTGTGTGTGTGTGTGTGTGTGTGTGTGTGTGTGTGTGTGTGTGTGTGTGTGTGTGTGTGTGTGTGTGTGTGTGTGTGTGTGTGTGTGTGTGTGTCTGTGTTAATAATCAGTAAAGTAGCTCTATAACTCTATCTGACCTGACCTCGTCCAGTTGGGCGCTCATACTCTGGTACTGATCAGTCTGGGTCATACAGGACACACACACACACACACACTGTGTGCGTTTGCGCGTGTGTGTGCGTGTGCGTGCGTGTGTGCGTGTGCATGCATATGTGTCTGTTTTTGTGTAACTCTATTGTGTGCATGTGTAACTGTCCAATCCAACTTGTAAGAACATGTTACTCAACAGAGCCCACAGGTTGTTACTCAACAGAGCCCACAGGTTGTTACTCAACAGAGTCCACAGGTTGTTACTCAACAGAGCCCACAGGTTGTTACTCAACAGAGTCCACAGGTTGTTACTCAACAGAGTCCACAGGTTGTTACTCAACAGAGTCCACAGGTTGTTACTCAACAGAGTCCACAGGTTGTTACTCAACAGAGCCCACAGGTTGTTACTCAACAGAGCCCACAGGTTGTTACTCAACAGAGTCCACAGGTTGTTACTCAACAGAGCCCACAGGTTGATACTCAACAGAGCCCACAGGTTGTTACTCAACAGAGCCCACAGGTTGTTACTCAACAGAGCCCACAGGTTGTTACTCAACAGAGTCCACAGGTTATTACTCAACAGAGACCACGGGTTGTTACTCAACAGAGCCCACAGGTTGTTACTCAACAGAGTCCACAGGTTGTTACTCAACAGAGTCCACAGGTTGTTACTCAACAGAGCCCACAGGTTGTTACTCAACAGAGCCCACAGGTTGTTACTCAACAGAGTCCACAGGTTGTTACTCAACAGAGCCCACAGGTTGTTACTCAACAGAGTCCACAGGTTATTACTCAACAGAGCCCACAGGTTGTTACTCAACAGAGCCCACAGGTTGTTACTCAACAGAGTCCACAGGTTGTTACTCAACAGATCCCACAGGTTGTTACTCAACAGAGCCCACAGGTTGTTACTGAACAGAGCCCACAGGTTGTTACTCAACAGAGTCCACAGGTTGTTACTCAACAGAGCCCACAGGTTATTCAACAGAGCCCACAGGTTATTCAACAGAGTCCACAGGTTGTTACTGAACAGAGCCCACAGGTTGTTACTCAACAGAGTCCACAGGTTGTTACTCAACAGAGGCCACAGGTTGTTACTCAACAGAGCCCACAGGTTGTTACTCAACAGAGCCCACAGGTTGTTACTGAACAGAGCCCATAGGTTGTTACTCAACAGAGTCCACAGGTTGTTACTCAACAGAGCCCACAGGTTATTAAACAGAGCCCACAGGTTATTCAACAGAGTCCACAGGTTGTTACTGAACAGAGCCCACAGGTTGTTACTCAACAGAGTCCACAGGTTGTTACTCAACAGAGCCCACAGGTTATTCAACAGAGCCCACAGGTTATTCAACAGAGCCCACAGGTTATTCAACAGAGTCCACAGGTTGTTACTCAACAGAGTCCACAGGTTGTTACTCAACAGAGCCCACAGGTTATTCAACAGAGCCCACAGGTTATTCAACAGAGTCCACAGGTTGTTACTGAACAGAGCCCACAGGTTGTTACTCAACAGAGTCCACAGGTTGTTACTCAACAGAGCCCACAGGTTGTTACTCAACAGAGCCCACAGGTTATTCAATAGAGCCCACAGGTTATTCAACAGAGTCCACAGGTTGTTACTCAACAGAGCCCACAGGTTGTTACTCAACAGAGCCCACAGGTTATTCAATAGAGCCCACAGGTTATTCAACAGAGTCCACAGGTTGTTACTCAACAGAGCCCACAGGTTATTCAACAGAGCACACAGGTTGGTACTCAACAGAGGCCTCAGGTTGTTACTCAACAGAGCCCACAGGTTATTCAACAGAGCACACAGGTTGTTACTCAACAGAGCCCACAGGTTATTCAACAGAGCACACAGGTTGTTACTCAACAGAGGCCTCAGGTTGTTACTCAACAGAGCCCACAGGTTATTCAACAGAGCACACAGGTTGTTACTCAACAGAGTCCTCAGGTTGTTACTCAATAGAGCCCACAGGTTATTCAACAGAGCACACAGGTTGGTACTCAACAGAGTCAAGTTTTTTTTTAGGGGTTTTAGGGACTCTTTGGGGTGGGACAGGACGCTACAGGTACATCCATCATATCTCATCCACTACTTTTCTCGTTGGTCTTGTTGGCAGGCCAAAGTCATTGAATGCACAGGGTCTGAACACTCTGCATAAAGTGGAGGATCCCTCGAGGAGCGGAAAAGGAAAATTGCTATTGTGTCGGTTTATGCACCGTACAATTAAGACAGCATCTTTTATGACCAATTATATACCCTGACACTACATTTAACTGACTTCTGACTGGTCAGAATTGATCACATACAGGACTAGGGAAAATGACTATTTAAATAGCTGCAGACCCAGCCATCTGTTGTAGCATTACGAATTAAAGGCAACGAGAAACTTGCAAACATTTCTTCCATTAAATGAACTTACAGACCCTTCTGAAATGACGGATACATTCAACTCTGTGCTCTTCAGAGGCAGTGTAAGATGAGACCAGATGAAGACCCTTCCCAGAACACCTCCATCTCCCCAAGCGGTCTCCCACAGTATCTCATACACTGGAGTATTCAATTATACTAGCGGAACTGAAGCCTGCCGTTCAAGCTATGAACATTGGGCGTCACCTGGTCTAGACAGAATTACCCCAGAGTTGTATTTATTTATTTTTTTTCCCAGTCGGGCCCTTTACTATTGGACATGCTGCATACTACAGCTAAAATGTAGTCTTCCTCCACTAATTAGAATATTGCTTTCATTTCACTTCATAGAATGTTCCAGTTATCGTCCTTTATCACTAAAGCATTACTTGACCACACTCATCCACCACGACCAAACAGGCTTCACAAAAATGTGTTTAGCCTCTGATAATATCTGCCGTCTCTTACAGGCCTTTGATCACCACACACCCTGATCTGTTTCACCTGTCTTTGTGCTTGTCTCCGCCCCCCTCCAGGTGTCACCCATCTTCCCCATTATCCCCTGTGTATTTCTACCTGTTTTCTCTGTTCATCAGTTGCCAGTTTCTTTTGTTTGTGAAACCTACCAGCGTTTGTTCCCCTGCTCCTGCCAGTTACTTGTTCCTGTTTTCAAGTCCTTCCCGGTTTTGACCTTTCTGCCTGCCCTGACCCTAAGACTGCATGCTCTGACCCTAAGACTGCCTGCTCTGACCCTAAGACTGCCTGCTCTGACCCTAAGACTGCCTGCTCTGACCCTAAGACTGCCTGTTGTTCTGTACCTTTCCCCACCTTACTGGATTATTGACCCTGCCTGCTCTGACCCTAAGACTGCCTGCTCTGACCCTAAGACTGCCTGCTCTGACCCTAAGACTGCCTGCTTGCTCTGACCCTAAGACTGCCTGCTCTGACCCTAAGACTGCCTGCTCTGACCCTAAGACTGCCTGCTCTGACCCTAAGACTGCCTGTTGTTCTGTACCTTACCCCACCTTACTGGATTATTGACCCTGCCTGCTCTGACCCTAAGACTGCCTGCTCTGACCCTAAGACTGCCTGCTCTGACCCTAAGACTGCCTGCTCTGACCCTAAGACTGCCTGCTGTTCTGTACCTTACCCCACCTTACTGGATTATTGACCCTGCCTGCTCTGACCCTAAGACTGCCTGCTCTGACCCTGAGACGGCCTGCTGTTCTGTACCTTACCCCACCTTACTGGATTATTGACCCTGCCTGCTCTGACCCTAAGACTGCCTGCTGTTCTGTACCTTACCCCACCTTACTGGATTATTGACCCTGCCTGCTCTGACCCTACAGTCGGACTGCCTGCTGTTCTGTACCTTACCCCACCTTACTGGATTATTGACCCTGCCTGCTCTGACCCTAAGACTGCCTGCTCTGACCCTAAGACTGCCTGCTGTTCTGTACTTTACCCCACCTTACTGGATTATTGACCCTGCCTGCTCTGACCCTAAGACTGCCTGCTGTTCTGTACCTTACCCCACCTTACTGGATTGTTGACCCTGCCTGTCTTCGACCTGTCGTTTGCCTGCCCCTGTTTTCTTCTACACTGTCTGCATCTGAGTCATACCTTAAATGTGATAACGAGTGGCAGTACTAGTGGACAGTGTTGCACCATATGGGTCTCAGAAAAGGCTTCATAGATATGATTCAACTTCTATATGCCAATTATTCTGCGATGGTCCTGAAGGACAACCATTGCTCCTCCCTTTTCGCTCTATCCCATCGGTTATGGAGAGGCTGTCCACTCTCTCCTCTGTTATTTGCCTTATCCTTGGATCCTGTTGCCTAGACGGTCTGCCAATCCACTGTTCACACACCTATCATTATACATGACAACAGGCGTTACATCTCCCTATATGCAGACAATATCCTGCTATTCCTTCAAAATACACAACAATCTCTACCTCATATTCATCTTTAATGAACACATTTCAGGCTATAAAATCAACTGGGTCAAGTCTGCTCTTTTACCTATAATTAATATGGCAGATCATCCATGGCAACATGTGGTACCACTGTAGTGAAACAGTTTATCCCACCAGTGGAGAGAAGAGGTTAACACTGATGTTCTCGATGACGGAGGGCTCCGTGCATTCCAGGTTTTACTGGACAAATCCTTATTTTATTTCCACCTTCGCTCCGTGCAAGCTTATGGAGTCCCCTAGGGCAAAACACTACCAATTCACCCCTAAACTCAGGGGACTGATCTGTACTTGCATTTTTTAAAAGCATCTCAGAATCGAATCTAATTTTCTCTTCTGGAAATCCTAATCTTCAGAATATCAGAATGCTCTCTATGCCCTCAGAGTGTTCCCGGTACCTTCATTCATATGGTCTGGGAGTGCCCCGAGGTATCCCGATTCTGAAGACTAGTCTCCAGAATGCTCTCCACAATTCTCTCATCACATATTACAAGTTCACCGCAGATTATACTCCTCAAAGACACCTCCAAATGAGATCTGTCTTTGCAGGAAAAGTGTTTATGGCTGCCTGGCCTCACTGCAGACACAGTTTGTTTGCCTGTCGATGGAAACCTCCCTGTTCACTATCTAAACATGAATGGTTACTGTCAATAAATTGACATTGCTCATTTAGTGCTTTCGGTGGTGTGAATGCATGGCTCAAAAAAACTATAAACTGGAGTTCTGCAGTGGTTAAGATAAAATCATAGTTTTGGGTGGCATGGTCGGAGGGAGGGAGGGTGGGAGGGAGGGAGGGTGGCATGGTCAGAGGGAGGGAGGGAGGGAGGGAGGGAGGGTGGCATGGTCAGAGGGAGGGAGGGTGGGAGGGAGGGAGGGAGGGTGGCATGGTCAGAGGGAGGGAGGGTGGGAGGGAGGGAGGGAGGGTGGCATGGTTGGCGGGAGGGAGGGAGGGAGGGTGGCATGGTCGGAGGGAGGGAGGGAGGGAGGGAGGGAGGGAGGGTGGGAGGGAGGGGAGGGAGGGTGGGAGGGAGGGGGAGGGTCGGAGGGAGGGTGGGGGGTGGGAGGGAGGGAGGGGGGAGGGTCGGAGGGAGGGAGGGAGGGATAGCATTCTGCTCTTTTCTTCTTTGTTTGTTTAATGTATGGGCAGGGGAAGGGTGGGTGGTGTTAATGTAACACCTCCTTGTTTTCTTTTTAGCCCTCTGTCAATATAAATTCAATTAAACATTTTAGCAACAAAAAATACAAATCGTTCTGTGACCCCCTGTCCTGATTCTCAGCCTCTCTCTCCCCAATGTCCTGAACTGCCCTCTGTATTACGCAATCTAACTTAGTCCAAAATCGTTAATAATCTCTAAACCTCTTTTTTGAAACAAATATTTATCGTTATTATGTTTATAAGCATGTGTGTCCCAGTATGAACTGGATTACAAGTTGAGAATGTACATGTGAATTCAGGACATTGGGTCAGTTCCTGGGATCCATGGTTTTACAGCTAGGATACAATCCTGTCTTAATTCAGTCTTCTAAGGGCTCTGTTAATTAAATACTATATATTATCATTATTATCATAAACCCTCAGGTTCTTACTAGTTAAGAAAGTAGCATATAAGAAAGTAGCCTTCCACGAGACTTGGCTTGTGCGAGCCGGAATGGCTCATCTCCTGTTTCTGTAGCGTGAGGCAGTTTGTTGTACAAGTATACCCCTGGACAGGATGCTAATCTATCGCAGGGCCTTACCTACCTGCCGTGGCGGAGATCTTTGTGGGCTATACTCAGCCTTGTCTCAGGATGGTAAGTTGGTGGTTGAAGATATCCCTCTAGTGGTGTGGGGGCTGTGCTTTGGCAAAGTGGGTGGGGTTATATCCTTCCTGTTTGGCCCTGTCCGGGGGTGTACTCGGATGGGGCCACAGTGTCTCCTGACCCCTCCTGTCTCAGCCTCCAGTATTTATGCTGCAGTAGTTTGTGTCGGGGGCTAGGGTCAGTTTGTTATATCTGGAGTACTTCTCCTGTCCTATTCGGTGTCCTGTGTGAATCTAAGTGTGCGTTCTCTAATTCTCTCCTTCTTTCTTTCTCTCTCTCGGAGGACCTGAGCCCTAGGACCATGCCCCAGGACTACCTGACATGATGACTCCTTGCTGTCCCCAGTCCACCTGGCCATGCTGCTGCTCCAGTTTCAACTGACCTGAGCCCAAGGACCATGCCCCAGGACTACCTGACATGATGACTCCTTGCTGTCCCCAGTCCACCTGGCCATGCTGCTGCTCCAGTTTCAATTGTTCTGCCTTACTATTATTTGACCATGC
>NW_026287716.1:57500-60000 GCF_023373465.1 Oncorhynchus keta | reverse complement strand
CCCCCAGCGACGGTCTCCAGTCCGGAGCCCCCAGCGACGGTCTCAAGTCCGGAGCCCCCAGCGAGGGTCTCAAGTCCGGAGCCCCCAGCGAGGGTCTCAAGTCCGGAGCCCCCAGCGAGGGTCTCAAGTCCGGAGCCCCCAGCGACGGTCTCCAGTCCGGAGCCCCCAGCGACGGTCTCAAGTCCGGAGCCCCCAGCGACGGTCTCAAGTCCGGAGCCCCCAACGACGGTCTCAAGTCCGGAGCCCCCAGCGACGGTCTCAAGTCCGGAGCCCCCAACGACGGTCTCAAGTCCGGAGCCCCCAGCGACGGTCTCAAGTCCGGAGCCCCCAACGACGGTCTCAAGTCCGGAGCCCCCAGCGACGGTCTCAAGTCCGGAGCCCCCAGCGACGGTCTCAAGTCCGGAGCCCCCAGCGACGGTCTCAAGTCCGGAGCCCCCAACGACGGTCTCAAGTCCGGAGCCCCCAGCGACGGTCTCAAGTCCGGAGCCCCCAACGACGGTCTCAAGTCCGGAGCCCCCAGCGACGGTCTCAAGTCCGGAGCCCCCAACGACGGTCTCAAGTCCGGAGCCCCCAGCGACGGTCTCAAGTCCGGAGCCCCCAACGACGGTCTCAAGTCCGGAGCCCCCAGCGACGGTCTCAAGTCCGGAGCCCCCAGCGAGGGTCCCCAGTCCGGGGCCCGCAATGACGGTGACCAGTCTGGGGTCGGCGGCGAGGGTCCCCGCACCAGAGGCGCCACCGTAAAGGAGGCCCACCCAGACCCTCCCCTTTAGAGTCAGGTTTTGCGGTCGGAGTCCGCACCTTTGGGGGCGGAACTGTCACGCCCTGGCCATAGAGACGCTTTTAGTCTCGGTTTTTGTTAGGCCAGGGTATGACTAGGGTGGGCATTCTAGTTTTTTTATTTCTATGTTTTCTATTTCTTTGTGTTTGGCCGGGTGTGGTTCTCAATCAGAGGCAGCTGTCTATCGTTGTTTATGATTGAGAACAATACTTAGGTAGCTCTTTTTCCACCTGTCTTTGTGGGAAGTTGACTTTGTTTAGGGCACACAGCCTTTAGCTTCACTGTGTGTTTTTGTAGTGTTTACTGTTTTGTTTGGCATTTTCCAAATAAAGAGAAAATATACGCCGACCGCGCTGCACCTTGGTCCTCTTCCTTCAACAGCCGTGACAGTTGGACTGTTTTGTGTGTGTGTGTGTTGCACTCCTGCATAGATGAGCAAATTAGCTTAAATGGCGGAACACTTAATTAGAAAATCTCATGTAAGAGCCAGAGTAGTAGGGCTCAGCTAAGACACACACACACACACACACACACACACACACACACACACACACACACACACACACACACACACATCATTGGTCTAATCATTTAGCATCAGGACCGCTTAAAGTACTTAAGTGATGTAAGTAGCATTGATATATCATTGTCATTATATGTGTGTGTGTGTGTGTGTGTGTGTTCCACCCTGCATAGATGAACAAATTTGCTTAAATAGCGGAACACTTAATTAGATAATCACATGTAGCTGAGACACACACACACACACACACGCACGCACGCACACACACACACACACACACACACACACACACACACACACACACACACACACACACACACACACACACACACACACACACACACACACACACACACACACACACACACACACCATTGGTCTAATCATTTAGCATCAGGCCAGCTTACCCTTTTAGGTTCCATGCACAACCCTCTGTGAAAAGGGGCCTTCATAGAACCCTAAATGGTTCTACCTGGAACCACAAAGGGTTATTCAAAGAGTTGTCCTATGGGGACAGCCAAAGAACCATTTTAGGTTCTAGATAGATAGAGTGTAGGCGGGACTCCACTGACCTCCTTAAACTGGGTTTTCTTGTAAGACACACTGTGAGAACACTAAATCAACTGGACTGTTCCATATCAGACACTAAATCAACTGGACTGTTCCCTATCAGACACTAAATCAACTGGACTGTTCCCTATCATACACTAAATCAACTGGGCTGTTCCCTATCAGACACGAAATCAACTGGACCGTTCCCTATCAGACACGAAATCAACTGGACTGTTCCCTATCAGACACTAAATCAACTGGGCTGTTCCCTATCAGACACTAAATCAACTGGGCTGTTCCCTATCAGACACGAAATCAACTGGACCGTTCCCTATCAGACACTAAATCAACTGGGCTGTTCCCTATCAGACACTAAATCAATTGGGCTGTTCCCTATCAGACACGAAATCAACTGGACCGTTCCCTATCAGACACTAAATCAACTGGGCTGTTCCCTATCAGACACTAAATCAACTGGGCTGTTTCCTATCAGACACTAAATCAACTGGGCTGTTTCCTATCAGACACTAAATCAACTGGACTGTTTCCTATCAGACACGAAATCAACTGGGCTGTTCCCTATCAGACACTAAATCAACTGGGCTGTTTCCTATCAGACACTAAATCAACTGGACTGTTTCCTATCA
>NW_026287716.1:0-50000 GCF_023373465.1 Oncorhynchus keta | reverse complement strand
TATTATTACCACTCACAGTCTGATATATCAACTTGTTATTGAACAAACATATCTCCAACTCCTGACTCAAAGTCCACTCTGTCTGACAGCCCTGGACCTTGGACAGCAATACAAGAAATATGATTTGAGTAAGATAAGGGAAATGTACACTCTTATCTCACTCTGCCTTTCTCCTTCACTCTCTCTTTCTCTTGCTCTTTCCTTATCACTTCTGGAGAAAGCTGTGTATGTGTGTAACGCACGTACGCTCTCACACACGTGACACATTGAGCAACCAAAACACATTCTACACACAAACACATACACACACATTTCTGTAACACACAAACACATTCAAATACACAACACTATACTGTATACTTTGATAATAATCTCCCACTCACACAACTATATTGGCATGTTTTATGTGTGTGTGTTTCATGTATGTGTGTGTTTTATGTGTGTGTGTGTGTGTTTTATGTGTGTGAAGAAAGGCCCATTTTACATCCCATAATACATTCCAGCTGTTTGTGTTGTTGCAGCAACCCAGACTGACAGGAGCCAGTTGGAAGCAGGACCTAATTACTGTCTCACACCCTCAATCTATCAATTCCCTTTTCATTTCCTATCCCATCCACCCCTCTCTCTATTCCCTCCACCCCTCTCTCTATTCCCTCCATCCCTCTCTCTATTCCCTCCATCCCTCTCTCTATTCCCTCCATCCCTCTCTCTATTCCCACCACCCCTCTCTCTATTCCCACCACCCCTCTCTCTATTCCCACCATTCCCTCCACCCCCCTCTCCCTCTATTCCCTCCATCCCTCTTCCCTCCATCCCTCTCTCTATTCCCTCCATCCCTCTCTATTCCCTCCATTCCCTCCACCCCTCTCTCTATTCCCTCCATCCCTCTCTCTATTCCCTCCATCCCTCTCTCTATTCCCTCCATCCCTCTCTCTATTCCCTCCACCCCTCTCTCTATTCCCTCCATCCCTCTCTCTATTCCCTCCATCCCTCTCTCTATTCCCTCCATCCCTCTCTATAATCCCATCCACCCCTCTCTCCATTCCCTCCATCCCTCTCTCTATTCCCTCCATCCCTCTCTCTATTCCCTCCATCCCTCTCTCTATTCCCTCCATCCCTCTCTCTATTCCCTCCATCCCTCTCTCTATTCCTTCCATATCTCTCTCTATTCCCTCCATCCCTCTCTCTATTCCCTACAACCCTCTCTCTATCCAATCCATCCCTCTCTCTAATCCATCCCTCTCTCTAATCCATCCCTCTCTCTATCTCCTCCATCTCTCTCTCTTTCCCTCCAAAATTCTCTCTGTCGCTCACATTCCTGCCATCCCTCTTGCTATCTCTCACCTCTAACCTCTGTTTTTCTCCAATCATTTACCTCTTTGACATCATCTATCTCTCTCTTTATCTCCTCTATTTCTCTCTCAACTTGTATATCTTTCTCTCTCACCCTCTCTCTTTCTCTCTCTATGCTTTTCATTATATCCCTCTGTCTCTCTGACCCGATCCAAGATAAGAGATTGATGTTTACAGCAGTTAACAGTCCATGTCCTTTAAGCTGTATGTTCTTAATGCCTCTACCCCAGGACAGATTTAAGGTGCTGGGATCACACTGTCTGTCTGTCTGTCTGTCTGTCTGTCTGTCTGTCTGTCTGTCTGTCTGTCTGTCTGTCTGTCTGTCTGTCTGTCTGTCTGTCTGTCTGTCTGTCTGTCTGTCTGTCTGTCTGTCTGTCTGTCTGTCTGTCTGTCTGTCTGTCTGTCTGTCTGTCTGTCTGTCTGTCTGTCTGTCTGTCTGTCTGTCTGTCTGTCTGTCTGTGGTGAATACAACTTACAAGTCCAAAAAATGTTTAGCTCTTTTGCACACACACACACACACACACACACACACACACACACACACACACACACACACACACACACACACACACACACACACACACACACACACACACACACACACACACACACACACACACACACACACACACACACACAGTCCTCTTCCCTTGCTAGCTCTCATTAGTACAGCACTTAGCCACTGGCTTGGGGTCCTATAAGCCATTCGGGCTTCCATGGAGCTGCCCCCTTGGGGTACTGCTTAAGCAGGGCTTAGCCTACTATTAGCCTGTCTGAAACTATACGGACCACAGAACTGGGTTAGAGTGTACCCATTCAGATGGACATTGGCACAATATATTGTAAACACACAAACACTCACACACACACTCTCAAACACATACTGACAAATACACATATACACACATACTGACAAATACACATATACACACATACTGACAAATACACATATACACACATACTGACAAATACACATATACACACATACTGTATACACAAGAACACAAATAGGCCCACTCTTTTTACAGGAGACATGACTAGTCAGTGTAAGAGACTGATATACATCCTCCACAGTAACCCTCCCACAGGAGACATGACTAGTCAGTGTAAGAGACAGATATACATCCTCCACAGTAACCCTCCCACAGGAGACAGAGACTGATATACATCCTCCACAGTAACCCTCCCACAGGAGACAGAGACTGATATACATCCTCCACAGTAACCCTCCCACAGGAGACAGAGACAGATATACATCCTCCACAGTAACCCTCCCACAGTAGACAGAGACAGATATACATCCTCCACAGTAACCCTCCCACAGGAGACATGACCAGTCAGTGTAAGAGACTGATATACATCCTCCACAGTAACCCTCCCACAGGAGACAGAGACTGATATACATCCTCCACAGTAACCCTCCCACAGTAGACAGAGACAGATATACATCCTCCACAGTAACCCTCCCACAGGAGACATGACCAGTCAGTGTAAGAGACTGATATACATCCTCCACAGTAACCCTCCCACAGGAGACAGAGACTGATATACATCCTCCACAGTAACCCTCCCACAGTAGACAGAGACAGATATACATCCTCCACAGTAACCCTCCCACAGGAGACATGACTAGTCAGTGTAAGAGACAGATATACATCCTCCACAGTAACCCTCCCACAGGAGACAGAGACAGATATACATCCTCCACAGTAACCCTCCCACAGGAGACAGAGACAGATATACATCCTCCACAGTAACCCTCCCACAGGAGACAGAGACTGATATACATCCTCCACAGTAACCCTCCCACAGGAGACAGAGACAGATATACATCCTCCACAGTAACCCTCCCACAGGAGACAGAGACTGATATACATCCTCCACAGTAACCCTCCCACAGGAGACAGAGACAGATATACATCCTCCACAGTAACCCTCCCACAGGAGACAGAGACAGATATACATCCTCCACAGTAACCCTCCCACAGGAGACAGAGACTGATATACATCCTCCACAGTAACCCTCCCACAGGAGACAGAGACAGATATACATCCTCCACAGTAACCCTGGCACAGGAGACAGAGACTGATATACATCCTCCACAGTAACCCTCCCACAGGAGACAGAGACTGATATACATCCTCCACAGTAACCCTCCCACAGTAGACAGAGACAGATATACATCCTCCACAGTAACCCTCCCACAGGAGACAGAGACTGATATACATCCTCCACAGTAACCCTCCCACAGGAGACAGAGACAGATATACATCCTCCACAGTAACCCTCCCACAGGAGACAGAGACTGATATACATCCTCCACAGTAACCCTCCCACAGTAGACAGAGACAGATATACATCCTCCACAGTAACCCTCCCACAGGAGACAGAGACAGTCTTGGTGTTGATTGAGCTCATGTGTCCATCTGCTGTTCTGCCCTGTGAGACAAAGTGTCTGGCCCCAGAATAACACACACACACTAACGCAGGAACACGCCAACCCCTAAATGACACTCACCGCACCCAAATCACGCTTTCACTCAACCCCCAAATCCCAAACACCCGACCCTAATGCATTCACACCACCCAGCTAAACACTGACCCAGAACACACCATTCATCTAAACACTGACTCAGAACACACCACCCAGCTAAACACTGACTCAGAACACACCACCCACCTAAACACTGACTCAGAACACACCACCCAGCTAAACAATGACTCAGAACACACCATCCAGCTAAACACTGACTCAGAACACCCCACCCCGATGCATTCACACCACCCAGCTAAACACTGACCCAGAACACACCATTCAGCTAAACACTGACTCAGAACACCCCACCCCAATGCATTCACACCACCTAGCTAAACACTGACTCAGAACACACCACCCAGCTAAACACTGACTCAGAACACACCACCCACCTAAACACTGACTCAGAACACACCACCCAGCTAAACACTGACCCAGAACACACCATTCAGCTAAACACTGACTCAGAACACACCACCCAGCTAAAAACTGACTCAGAACACACCACCCAGCTAAACACTGACCCAGAACACACCATTCAGTTAAGCACTGACTCAGAACACCCCACCCCAATGCATTCACACCACCCAGCTAAACACTGACCCAGAACACACCACCCAGCTAAACACTGACTCAGAACACACAACCCAGCTAAACACTGACTCAGAACACACCACCCACCTAAACACTGACTCAGAACACACCACCCAGCTAAACACTGACTCAGAACACACCACCCACCTAAACACTGACTCAGAACACACCACCCAGCTAAACACTGACTCAGAACACACCACCCACCTAAACACTGACTCAGAACACACCACCCAGCTAAACACTGACCCAGAACACACCATTCAGCTAAACACTGACTCAGAACACACCACCCAGCTAAAAACTGACTCAGAACACACCACCCAGCTAAACACTGACCCAGAACACACCATTCAGCTAAACACTGACTCAGAACACCCCACCCCAATGCATTCACACCACCCAGCTAAACACTGACCCAGAACACACCACCCAGCTAAACACTGACTCAGAACACACAACCCAGCTAAACACTGACCCAGAACACACCACCCAGCTAAACACTGACTCAGAACACACAACCCAGCTAAACACTGACTCAGAACACACCACCCACCTAAACACTGACTCAGAACACACCACCCAGCTAAACACTGACTCAGAACACACCACCCACCTAAACACTGACTCAAAACACACCACCCAGCTAAACACTGACTCAGAACACACCACCCACCTAAACACTGACTCAGAACACACCACCCAGCTAAACAATGACTCAGAACACACCATCCAGCTAAACACTGACTCAGAACACCCCACCCCGATGCATTCACACCACCCAGCTAAACACTGACCCAGAACACACCATTCAGCTAAACACTGACTCAGAACACCCCACCCCAATGCATTCACACCACCTAGCTAAACACTGACTCAGAACACACCACCCAGCTAAACACTGACTCAGAACACACCACCCACCTAAACACTGACTAAGAACACACCACCCAGCTAAACAATGATTCAGAACACACCATCCAGCTAAACACTGACTCAGAACACACCACCCAGCTAAACACTGACTCAGAACACACCACCCACCTAAACACTGACTCAGAACACACCACCCAGCTAAACACTGACCCAGAACACACCATTCAGCTAAACACTGACTCAGAACACACCACCCAGCTAAAAACTGACTCAGAACACACCACTCAGCTAAACACTGACCCAGAACACACCATTCAGCTAAGCACTGACTCAGAACACCCCACCCCAATGCATTCACACCACCCAGCTAAACACTGACCCAGAACACACCACCCAGCTAAACACTGACTCAGAACACACAACCCAGCTAAACACTGACTCAGAACACACCACCCACCTAAACACTGACTCAGAACACACCACCCAGCTAAACACTGACTCAGAACACACCACCCACCTAAACACTGACTCAGAACACACCACCCAGCTAAACACTGACTCAGAACACACCACCCACCTAAACACTGACTCAGAACGCACCTTCCAGCTAAACAATGACTCAGAACACACCATCCAGCTAAACACTGACTCAGAACACCCCACCCCGATGCATTCACACCACCCAGCTAAACACTGACCCAGAACACACCATTCAGCTAAACACTGACTCAGAACACCCCACTCCAATGCATTCACACCACCTAGCTAAACACTGACTCAGAACACACCACCCAGCTAAACACTGACTCAGAACACACCACCCAGCTAAACACTGAGTCCGAACACACCATCCAGCTAAACACTGACCCAGAACACACCATCCAGCTAAACACTGACCCAGAACACACCACCTAGCTAAACACTGACTCAGAACACACCACCCAGCTAAACACTGACCCAGAACACACCATCCAGCTAAACACTGACTCAGAACACACCACCCAGCTAAACACGGACTCAGAACACACCACCCAGCTAAACACTGACTCAGAACACACCACCCAGCTAAACACTGAGTCCGAACACACCACCCACCTAAACACTGACTCAGAACACACCACCCACCTAAACACTGACTCAGAACACACCACCCACCTAAACACTGACTCAGAACACACCACCCACCTAAACACTGAGCCTGAACACACAAACCAGCTAATTTTATGCCCTGACGACATCCATGCCTTCGAACACACACACACACACACACACACACACACACACACACACACACACACACACACACACACACACACACACACACACACACACACACACACACACACACACACACACACACACACACACACACACACACACACACACACATTCTGACTAGCTTTGCAATGTAGCTTTAACTGATGGGGTAGTTTTGATATCAACAGCCATTTCCAGCCACTCAGCTGTCAATCAGGAGTGTTCCAGTCACTAACCTGTCAGTCAGGACTGTTCCAGTCACTCAGCTGTCAGTCAGGACTGTTCCAGTCACTCAGCTGTCAGTCAGGACTGTTCCAGTCACTCACCTGTCAGTCAGGACTGTTCCAGTCACTCAGCTATCAGTCAGGACTGTTCCAGTCACTCAGCTGTCAGTCAGGTGTGTTCCAGTCACTCAGCTGTCAGTCAGGTGTGTTCCAGTCACTCAGCTGTCAGTCAGGTGTGTTCCAGTCACTCAGCTGTCAGTCAGGACTGTTCCAGTCACTCAGCTGTCAGTCAGGTGTGTTCCAGTCACTCAGCTGTCAATCAGGTGTGTTCCAGTCACTCAGCTGTCAGTCAGGACTGTTCCAGTCACTCAGCTGTCAGTCAGGTGTGTTCCAGTCACTCAGATGTCAGTCAGGACTGTTCCAGTCACTCACCTGTCAGGTGTGTTCCAGTCACTCAGCTGTCAGTCAGGTGTGTTCCAGTCACTCAGTTGTCAGTCAGGACTGTTCCAGTCACTCAGCTGTCAGTCAGGACTGTTCCAGTCACTCAGCTGTCAGTTAGGTGTTTTCCAGTCACTCAGCTGTCAGTCAGGACTGTTCCAGTCACTCAGCTGTCAGTCAGGACTGTTCCAGTCACTCAGCTGTCAGTCAGGACTATTCCAGTCACTCACCTGTCAGTCAGGGACTGGTCCAGTCACTCAGCTATCAGTCAGGTGTGTTCCAGTCACTCAGCTGTCAGTCAGGACTGTTCCAGTCACTCAGCTGTCAGTCAGGTGTGTTCCAGTCACTCAGCTGTCAGTTAGGTGTCACTCAGCTTCAGTCAGGTGTGTTCCAGTCTCAGCTGTCAGTCAGGTGTGTTCCAGTCACTCAGCTGTCAGTCAGGACTATTCCAGTCACTCAGCTGTCAGTCAGGACTGGTCCAGTCACTCAGCTGTCAGTCAGGACTGTTCCAGTCACTCAGCTGTCAGTCAGGTGTGTTCCAGTCACTCAGCTGTCAGTCAGGACTAGGTGTGTCAGGTGTGTCCAGTCACTCAGCTGTCAGTCAGGACTGTTCCAGTCACTCAGCTAGGTCAGTCACAGCTGTCAGTCAGGACTGTTCCAGGTGTGTTCCAGTCACTCAGCTGTCAGTCAGGACTGTTCCAGTCACTCACCTGTCAGTCAGGACTGTTCCAGTCACTCAGCTGTCAGTCAGGTGTGTTCCAGTCACTCAGCTGTCAGTCAGGACTGTTCCAGTCACTCAGCTATCAGTCAGGTGTGTTCCAGTCACTCAGCTGTCAGTCAGGACTGTTCCAGTCACTCACCTGTCAGTCAGGACTGTTCCAGTCACTCAGCTGTCAGTCAGGTGTGTTCCAGTCACTCAGCACTGCTCAGTCAGGTGTGTTCCAGTCACTCAGCTGTCAGTCAGGTGTGTTCCAGTCACTCAGCTGTCAGTCAGGACTGTTCCAGTCACTCAGCTATCAGTCAGGTGTGTTCCAGTCACTCAGCTGTCAGTCAGGACTGTTCCAGTCACTCAGCTGTCAGTCAGGTGTGTTCCAGTCACTCAGCTGTCAGTCAGGTGTGTTCCAGTCACTCAGCTGTCAGTTAGGTGTGTTCCAGTCACTCAGCTCAGGTGTCTGTCAGTCAGGACTGTTCCAGTCACTCAGCTATCAGTCAGGTGTGTTCCAGTCACTCAGCTGTCAGTCAGGACTGTTCCAGTCACTCACCTGTCAGTCAGGACTGTTCCAGTCACTCAGCTGTCAGTCAGGTGTGTTCCAGTCACTCAGCTGTCAGTCAGGACTGTTCCAGTCACTCAGCTATCAGTCAGGTGTGTTCCAGTCACTCAGCTGTCAGTCAGGACTGTTCCAGTCACTCACCTGTCAGTCAGGACTGTTCCAGTCACTCAGCTGTCAGTCAGGTGTGTTCCAGTCACTCAGCTGTCAGTCAGGTGTGTTCCAGTCACTCAGCTGTCAGTCAGGTGTGTTCCAGTCACTCAGCTGTCAGTCAGGACTGTTCCAGTCACTCAGCTATCAGTCAGGTGTGTTCCAGTCACTCAGCTGTCAGTCAGGACTGTTCCAGTCACTCAGCTGTCAGTCAGGTGTGTTCCAGTCACTCAGCTGTCAGTCAGGTGTGTTCCAGTCACTCAGCTGTCAGTCAGGACTGTTCCAGTCACTCAGCTGTCAGTCAGGACTGTTCCAGTCACTCACCTGTCAGTCAGGACTGTTCCAGTCACTCAGCTATCAGTCAGGACTGTTCCAGTCACTCAGCTGTCAGTCAGGTGTGTTCCAGTCACTCAGCTGTCAGTCAGGTGTGTTCCAGTCACTCAGCTGTCAGTCAGGTGTGTTCCAGTCACTCAGCTGTCAGTCAGGACTGTTCCAGTCACTCAGCTGTCAGTCAGGTGTGTTCCAGTCACTCAGCTGTCAATCAGGTGTGTTCCAGTCACTCAGCTGTCAGTCAGGACTGTTCCAGTCACTCAGCTGTCAGTCAGGTGTGTTCCAGTCACTCAGATGTCAGTCAGGACTGTTCCAGTCACTCACCTGTCAGGTGTGTTCCAGTCACTCAGCTGTCAGTCAGGTGTGTTCCAGTCACTCAGTTGTCAGTCAGGACTGTTCCAGTCACTCAGCTGTCAGTCAGGACTGTTCCAGTCACTCAGCTGTCAGTTAGGTGTTTTCCAGTCACTCAGCTGTCAGTCAGGACTGTTCCAGTCACTCAGCTGTCAGTCAGGACTGTTCCAGTCACTCAGCTGTCAGTCAGGACTATTCCAGTCACTCACCTGTCAGTCAGGACTGGTCCAGTCACTCAGCTATCAGTCAGGTGTGTTCCAGTCACTCAGCTGTCAGTCAGGACTGTTCCAGTCACTCAGCTGTCAGTCAGGTGTGTTCCAGTCACTCAGCTGTCAGTTAGGTGTGTTCCAGTCACTCAGCTGTCAGTCAGGTGTGTTCCAGTCACTCAGCTGTCAGTCAGGTGTGTTCCAGTCACTCAGCTGTCAGTCAGGACTGTTCCAGTCACTCAGCTGTCAGTCAGGTGTGTTCCAGTCACTCAGATGTCAGTCAGGACTGTTCCAGTCACTCACCTGTCAGGTGTGTTCCAGTCACTCAGCTGTCAGTCAGGTGTGTTCCAGTCACTCAGTTGTCAGTCAGGACTGTTCCAGTCACTCAGCTGTCAGTCAGGACTGTTCCAGTCACTCAGCTGTCAGTCAGGTGTTTTCCAGTCACTCAGCTGTCAGTCAGGACTGTTCCAGTCACTCAGCTGTCAGTCAGGACTATTCCAGTCACTCAGCTGTCAGTCAGGACTATTCCAGTCACTCACCTGTCAGTCAGTCACTCAGAGTCAGGTGGTTCCAGTCACTCAGCTGTCAGTCAGGTGTGTTCCAGTCACTCAGCTGTCAGTCAGGACTGTTCCAGTCACTCAGCTGTCAGTCAGGTGTGTTCCAGTCACTCAGCTGTCAGTTAGGTGTGTTCCAGTCACTCAGCTGTCAGTCAGGTGTGTTCCAGTCACTCAGCTGTCAGTCAGGTGTGTTCCAGTCACTCAGCTGTCAGTCAGGACTGTTCCAGTCACTCAGCTGTCAGTCAGTCACTCAGCTGTCAGTCAGGACTGTTCCAGTCACTCAGCTGTCAGTCAGGTGTTTCCAGTCACTCAGCTGTCAGTCAGGTGTGTTCCAGTCACTCAGCTGTCAGTCAGGTGTGTTCCAGTCACTCAGCTGTCAGTCAGGTGTGTTCCAGTCACTCAGCTGTCAGTCAGGACTGTTCCAGTCACTCAGCTGTCAGTCAGGTGTGTTCCAGTCACTCAGCTGTCAGTCAGTCACTCAGACTGTTCCAGTCACTCAGCTATCAGTCAGGTGTGTTCCAGTCACTCAGCTGTCAGTCAGGACTGTTCCAGTCACTCACCTGTCAGTCAGGACTGTTCCAGTCACTCAGCTGTCAGTCAGGTGTGTTCCAGTCACTCAGCTGTCAGTCAGGACTGTTCCAGTCACTCAGCTATCAGTCAGGTGTGTTCCAGTCACTCAGCTGTCAGTCAGGACTGTTCCAGTCACTCACCTGTCAGTCAGGACTGTTCCAGTCACTCAGCTGTCAGTCAGGTGTGTTCCAGTCACTCAGCTGTCAGTCAGGTGTGTTCCAGTCACTCAGCTGTCAGTCAGGTGTGTTCCAGTCACTCAGCTGTCAGTCAGGACTGTTCCAGTCACTCAGCTATCAGTCAGGTGTGTTCCAGTCACTCAGCTGTCAGTCAGGACTGTTCCAGTCACTCAGCTGTCAGTCAGGACTGTTCCAGTCACTCAGCTATCAGTCAGGTGTGTTCCAGTCACTCAGCTGTCAGTCAGGACTGTTCCAGTCACTCACCTGTCAGTCAGGACTGTTCCAGTCACTCAGCTGTCAGTCAGGTGTGTTCCAGTCACTCAGCTGTCAGTCAGGACTGTTCCAGTCACTCAGCTATCAGTCAGGTGTGTTCCAGTCACTCAGCTGTCAGTCAGGACTGTTCCAGTCACTCACCTGTCAGTCAGGACTGTTCCAGTCACTCAGCTGTCAGTCAGGTGTGTTCCAGTCACTCAGCTGTCAGTCAGGTGTGTTCCAGTCACTCAGCTGTCAGTCAGGTGTGTTCCAGTCACTCAGCTGTCAGTCAGGACTGTTCCAGTCACTCAGCTATCAGTCAGGTGTGTTCCAGTCACTCAGCTGTCAGTCAGGACTGTTCCAGTCACTCAGCTGTCAGTCAGGTGTGTTCCAGTCACTCAGCTGTCAGTCAGGTGTGTTCCAGTCACTCAGCTGTCAGTTAGGTGTGTTCCAGTCACTCAGCTGTCAGTCAGGACTGTTCCAGTCACTCAGCTATCAGTCAGGTGTGTTCCAGTCACTCAGCTGTCAGTCAGGACTGTTCCAGTCACTCACCTGTCAGTCAGGACTGTTCCAGTCACTCAGCTGTCAGTCAGGTGTGTTCCAGTCACTCAGCTGTCAGTCAGGACTGTTCCAGTCACTCAGCTATCAGTCAGGTGTGTTCCAGTCACTCAGCTGTCAGTCAGGACTGTTCCAGTCACTCACCTGTCAGTCAGGACTGTTCCAGTCACTCAGCTGTCAGTCAGGTGTGTTCCAGTCACTCAGCTGTCAGTCAGGTGTGTTCCAGTCACTCAGCTGTCAGTCAGGTGTGTTCCAGTCACTCAGCTGTCAGTCAGGACTGTTCCAGTCACTCAGCTATCAGTCAGGTGTGTTCCAGTCACTCAGCTGTCAGTCAGGACTGTTCCAGTCACTCAGCTGTCAGTCAGGTGTGTTCCAGTCACTCAGCTGTCAGTCAGGTGTGTTCCAGTCACTCAGCTGTCAGTCAGGTGTGTTCCAGTCACTCAGCTGTCAGTCAGGTGTGTTCCAGTCACTCAGCTGTCAGTCAGGACTGTTCCAGTCACTCAGCTATCAGTCAGGTGTGTTCCAGTCACTCAGCTGTCAGTCAGGACTGTTCCAGTCACTCAGCTGTCAGTCAGGTGTGTTCCAGTCACTCAGCTGTCAGTCAGGTGTGTTCCAGTCACTCAGCTGTCAGTTAGGTGTGTTCCAGTCACTCAGCTGTCAGTCAGGACTGTTCCAGTCACTCAGCTATCAGTCAGGTGTGTTCCAGTCACTCAGCTGTCAGTCAGGACTGTTCCAGTCACTCACCTGTCAGTCAGGACTGTTCCAGTCACTCAGCTGTCAGTCAGGTGTGTTCCAGTCACTCAGCTGTCAGTCAGGACTGTTCCAGTCACTCAGCTATCAGTCAGGTGTGTTCCAGTCACTCAGCTGTCAGTCAGGACTGTTCCAGTCACTCACCTGTCAGTCAGGACTGTTCCAGTCACTCAGCTGTCAGTCAGGTGTGTTCCAGTCACTCAGCTGTCAGTCAGGTGTGTTCCAGTCACTCAGCTGTCAGTCAGGTGTGTTCCAGTCACTCAGCTGTCAGTCAGGACTGTTCCACACCATCTCTGTGTGCTATGAATATGGGAAACACTGACTCAGAACACACCATCTCTGTGTGCTATGAATATGGGAAACACTGACTCAGAACACACCATCTCTGTGTGCTATGAATATGGGAAACACTGACTCAGAACACACCATCTCTGTGTGCTATGAATATGGGAAACACTGACTCAGAACACACCATCTCTGTGTGCTATGAATATGGGAAACACTGACTCAGAACACACCATCTCTGTGTGCTATGAATATGGGAAACACTGACTCAGAACACACCATCTCTGTGTGCTATGAATATGGGAAACACTGACTCAGAACACACCATCTCTGTGTGCTATGAATATGGGAAACACTGACTCAGAACACACCATCTCTGTGTGCTATGAATATGGGAAACACTGACTCAGAACACACCATCTCTGTGTGCTATGAATATGGGAAACACTGACTCAGAACACACCATCTCTGTGTGCTATGAATATGGGAAACACTGACTCAGAACACACCATCTCTGTGTGCTATGAATATGGGAAACACTGACTCAGAACACACCATCTCTGTGTGCTATGAATATGGGAAACACTGACTCAGAACACACCATCTCTGTGTGCTATGAATATGGGAAACACTGACTCAGAACACACCATCTCTGTGTGCTATGAATATGGGAAACACTGACTCAGAACACACCATCTCTGTGTGCTATGAATATGGGAAACACTGACTCAGAACACACCATCTCTGTGTGCTATGAATATGGGAAACACTGACTCAGAACACACCATCTCTGTGTGCTATGAATATGGGAAACACTGACTCAGAACACACCATCTCTGTGTGCTATGAATATGGGAAACACTGACTCAGAACACACCATCTCTGTGTGCTATGAATATGGGAAACACTGACTCAGAACACACCATCTCTGTGTGCTATGAATATGGGACCAAATACGTAACTTTGTACTACTTTAATACACATATAAGTGAACATGTCCCAATGCTTGTGGTCTCCTAACATGGGGGGACTATCTACAAAAAGTGCTGTAATTTCTAAACGGATCACCTGATAGGGATGAAAACACCCTCCAATCAAAGATGACAGTCTGCACTTTAACCTCATTGTCATTGCATCATTTCAAATCCAAAGTGCTGGGGAGCCAAAACAACAACAACATGTGTCACTGTCCCGATACTTTTGGAGCTTCACTGTATGTGGTTTCTGGTTCCATCCGAGGTCAACGGAGGCAGTGTACAGAACAGTACAGAATAGGTCCATAATGAACAATAGATCTGTAAGTGCTATAATTATAATGATGTCTGGTAATAGCAGAGAGCAGGCTGTTAATGCACAGCAGTTCTGTTCTGACTGGGATCATTATAATCAGGCTATATTCAGTCTGGCTGGCCTGGCCTGTCTTTAGACCTGGGGGGGAGGCACAGCCCTGGGAAGACATTACAGGGAGTAGTAATGAGGCTACACACACGCTGACATGCACAGAGACACACACACACACACACACACACACTGAGAAGGGTGAGCTTTTAAATGGTGATTCTGAATGGAGACGGGAAAGAGCCAATTATGAGTGTGTGAGTCTAATTATGCCATTCACTTTACTGCACAAAGTCACAGCCAGGGCCAGGAAATGAAACATGGAGGGAAGAGAGGGAAATAAAGAGAAAGAAAGAGAGAGAGAGAGAGAGCGCAAGAGAGAGAGAGAGAGCGCAAGAGAGAGAGAGAGAGCTCAGGAGAAAGAGAGAGAGTGCAAGAGAGAGAGAGAGAGCGCAAGAGAGAGAGAGAGAGCGCAAGAGAGAGAGAGCAAGAGAGAGAGAGAGAGCGCAGGAGAGAGAGAGAGAGCGCAAGAGAGAGAGAGAGAGCAAGAGAGAGAGAGAGAGCGCAAGAGAGAGAGAGAGAGAGCAAGAGAGAGAGAGAGAGCGCAGGAGAGAGAGAGAGCAAGAGAGAGAGAGAGCGCAAGAGAGAGAGAGAGAGCAAGAGAGAGAGAGAGAGCGCAAGAGAGAGAGAAAGAGCGCAAGAGAGAGAGAGAGAGAGAGCGCAAGAGAGAGAGAGCAAGAGAGAGAGAGAGAGCGCAAGAGAGAGAGAGAGAGCAAGAGAGAGAGAGAGAGCGCAGGAGAGAGAGAGAGAGCACAAGAGAGAGAGAGAGCGCAGGAGAGAGAGAGCACAAGAGAGAGAAAGAAAGAAAGAAAGAAAGAAAGAAAGAAAGAAAGAAAGAAAGAAAGAAAGAAAGAAAGAAAGAAAGAAAGGGTGAGTGCAGTGCAGAAATGTGTACAGAGAGAAAAATAGGATAGAGACACCTATGGAGAGGGTGGGGTAATGAAACTTGATCGCTGGGACCCGATAAAGCTACATGTATTTTGGAGTGAACAGAAACAGCCGTGTCACCAGGCAGAACCAGAACTACACAGCTGAAGAACAAGAGCTAGAGCAATGGAGAGAGAGAGAGAGAGAGAGAGAGAGAGAGAGAGAGAGAGAGAGAGAGAGAGAGAGAGAGAGAGAGAGAGAGAGAGAGAGAGAGAGAGAGGAGAAAAAGAGGGAGGAAAGAGGAGAGAAAGAGAGATAAAGAGGGAGGAAAGAGGAGAGAAAGAGAGATAAAGAGGAGAGAAAGAGGGATGAGAGAGGAGAGAAAGAGAAAGAGAGAGAGAGAGAGAGAGGAGAAAAAGAGGGAGGAAAGAGGAGAGAAAGAGAGATAAAGAGGAGAGAAAGAGGGATGAGAGAGGGGAGAAAGAGAAAGAGGAGAGAAAGAGAGATAAAGAGGAGAGAAAGAGGGATGAGAGAGGGGAGAAAGAGAAAGAGAGAGAGAGAGAGAGAGAGAGAGAGAGAGAGAGAAAAAGAGGGAGGAAAGAGGAGAGAAAGAGAGATAAAGAGGGAGGAAAGAGGAGAGAAAGAGAGATAAAGAGGAGAGAAAGAGGGATGAGAGAGGAGAGAAAGAGAAAGAGAAAGAGAGAGAGAGAGAGAGAGAGAGAGAGAGAGAGAGAGAGAGAGAGAGAGAGAGAGAGAGAGGAGAAAGAGAGAGGAGAAAAGAGGGAGGAAAGAGGAGAGAAAGAGAGATAAAGAGGAGAGAAAGAGGGATGAGAGAGGGGAGAAAGAGAAAGAGAGAGAGAGAGAGAGAGAGAGAGAGAGAGAGAGAGAGAGAGAGAGAGAGAGAGAGAGAGAGAGAGAGAGAGAGAGAGAGAGAGATTGTAGTAGTAGTGTAAGTACAGGTCTGAACCACAGTGACCCAGCCACATAGTGAGGACTGCTATTAGATCGGTCCCAGAATAGTGAGAAAACAGAGAGAACCAGAGAAGAGAAAATCCCACAGCTTCTATATCAGTCATACAACTCCCAGACCTACACATAATAAACATGTACATACTGTACACTGGAGCCACAGCCAGGGAAAAAAACACAAGAAGAAGACACCAAAGAACTGGTAAAACATGTATATATATATATATATTTGATTTATTTAACCTTTATTTAACTAGGCAAGTCAGTTAAGAACAAATTCTTATTTACAATGACTGCCTAAAATTAGGCCTAATCATAAGCCCTTACATCTGTATCAAATCAACTGTAAAACAGTAGGTCTAATCATAAGATCCTAAATCTGTATCAAATCAACTGTAAAACAGTAGGTCCAATCACAAGCCTCCTCTACATCCTCCTGACCTTTCCCTTAACCCCTATAGTCTAACTGACATACAGTGACATACTGTACAGCCATTGAGAGCCTTTGTTTAATGCTCTAACCTGTTCATCTCTGCATCCTCCTCTGTGTGTTTGTATATACAGACCCACACACACACACACACACACACACACACACACACACACACACACACACACACACACACACACACACACACACACACACACACACACACACACACACACACACACACACACACACACACACACACACACGTTGGTTAGATTTAGTTTGTTGTGCGTAGACTTTAACTCAGTTCATTGTCATCCTATAGTAGGATTGAGTTGTTATTCCCATTGACAACGGGAGACGACACATATGCATCCGATCCCAGCCGCCCGTCTCTCCCGACATTACTTCTGGACGGGGGATCCGTGAGACTCCGGAACGCTACGGCCTGACAGGGATCCTAAGCTTGTTATAACTCTACTGAGAACACACACCAGTCCTACACCGTAATCAGAGGAATGGAATTGGTGGGGAGGTTAGACAACGGTCTCTCTATCCTACATACTGTACATACATCTGTAAGCATTTTGCTGTTTTAAGTTATTACAGTATTATTGTTCATGTCTTTATTACACATTTGTATAATGTTCCTATTTAGACCCTTCCATTATGTACATTGTACAGGAAAACCCCCTGTTAGAACGCTCCATTAGTTTAGCCTGTGTGACATCATATCCCTGACATCATTGCTTAGCTCATTGGGAAAGAAGAAGTCCATGGAGCTATACAATTTGAACCGCGTTGAATACATTTTCTCTGTAAACCTTTCATTACTACAGTATAGAAACGGTGAAACAGAGAAGCTGTTGAATGTATTTATTAGCGTCAGACCAGCGTAGCGCCTTCCTTTATTGAAGGCTGTGCCACTACAGTGTCCTTTATCTGACATCTAGATGAACTGTTGTGCCATAACAACACTTGGAGTGTCCAGCAGGCCTACAGGTCTCAATGAAGCAGGAATCGCCCAGATGTTGTAGTAATACCGTTATCACAACATTAGTTGTTAAGCACCACATACCACAACCTCGAGGTCACCGTCGCTTCTATAAAAACATCTGTTCATAATTGTTTTCTCCAAAAAGAAAGACAATGTTATTTTGATGATACAATGTATCTATCCTGTGAATTGGTGTGGGGTTATTTAGCTATGCTATAACCATCTACAAACAAGCCAACAACCTACCAAACTACAGTCTCCTATAAATCCTGTAGAATCCTGTTCACCCCCTCTAGTACCACAGTAATGGCCACTACCATTGGATAAGTCATCAACGACTACCTGTCATTCAGATGGAATGTTCCGTCAGGCGGGAATCGTGGTCACAGGCAGACAATGGTCATACACAGGCAGACAATGGTCATACACAGGCAGACAATGGTCATACACAGGCAGACAATGGTCATACACAGGCAGACAATGGTCATACACAGGCAGACAATGGTCATACACAGGCAGACAATGGTCACACACAGGCAGACAATGGTCATACACAGGCAGACAATGGTCATACACAGGCAGACAATGGTCATACACAGGCAGAAAATGGTCATACACAGGCAGACAATGGTCATACACAGGCAGACAATGGTCATACACAGGCAGACAATGGTCATACACAGGCAGACAATGGTCATACACAGGCAGACAATGGTCATACACAGGCAGTCAAAAACGCAGGTAAATCAAAACTAGGACTGAAGGATATAACTGGTTCTCACAAACGAGCTAGGAAAAGGATTAGTAGAGTCAAAACAAACAATATCTCACACAGGTACAAACAGAATGAACTGAACTAAATCAGGAGCTGATGAGAACAGGTGAGTAACTCACACTGGTGAAATCAATGAACAAAAATGAAAGACAGGGCTACGTTCAAGAACACAAAGAAACAGGGCTACGTTCAAGAACATAAAGAAACAGGGCTACGTTCAAGAACACAAAGAAACAGGGCTACGTTCAAGAACACAAAGAAACAGGGCTACGTTCAAGAACACAAAGAAACAGGGCTACGTTCAAGAACACAAAGAAACAGGGCTACACAAAGAAACAGGGCTACGTTCAAGAACACAAAGAAACAGGGCTACGTTCAAGAACACAAAGAAACAGGGCTACGTTCAAGAACACAAAGAAACAGGGCTACGTTCAAGAACACAAAGAAACAGGGCTACGTTCAAGAACACAAAGAAACAGGGCTACGTTCAAGAACACAAAGAAACAGGGCTACGTTCAAGAACACAAAGAAACAGGGCTACGTTCAAGAACACAAAGAAACAGGGCTACGTTCAAGAACACAAAGAAACAGGGCTACGTTCAAGAACATAAAGAAACAGGGCTACGTTCAAGAACACAAAGAAACAGGGCTACGTTCAAGAACACAAAGAAACAGGGCTACGTTCAAGAACACAAAGAAACAGGGCTACGTTCAAGAACACAAAGAAACAGGGCTACGTTCAAGAACACAAAGAAACAGGGCTACGTTCAAGAACACAAAACACAAAGAAACAGGGCTAAGAACACAAAGAAACAGGGCTTCAAGAACACAAAGAAACAGGGCTACGTTCAAGAACACAAAGAAACAGGGCTACGTTCAAGAACACAAAGAAACAGGGCTACGTTCAAGAACACAAAGAAACAGGGCTACGTTCAAGAACACAAAGAAACAGGGCTACGTTCAAGAACACAAAGAAACAGGGCTACGTTCAAGAACACAAAGAAACAGGGCTACGTTCAAGAACACAAAGAAACAGGGCTACGTTCAAGAACACAAAGAAACAGGGCTACGTTCAAGAACACAAAGAAACAGGGCTACGTTCAAGAACACAAAGAAACAGGGCTACGTTCAAGAACACAAAGAAACAGGGCTACGTTCAAGAACACAAAGAAACAGGGCTACGTTCAAGAACACAAAGAAACAGGGCTAAAAGAAACAGGGCTACGTTCAAGAACACAAAGAAACAGGGCTACGTTCAAGAACACAAAGAAACAGGGCTACGTTCAAGAACACAAAGAAACAGGGCTACGTTCAAGAACACAAAGAAACAGGGCTACGTTCAAGAACACAAAGAAACAGGGCTACGTTCAAGAACACAAAGAAACAGGGCTACGTTCAAGAACACAAAGAAACAGGGCTACGTTCAAGAACACAAAGAAACAGGGCTACGTTCAAGAACACAAAGAAACAGGGCTACGTTCAAGAACACAAAGAAACAGGGCTACGTTCAAGAACACAAAGAAACAGGGCTACGTTCAAGAACACAAAGAAACAGGGCTACGTTCAAGAACACAAAGAAACAGGGCTACGTTCAAGAACACAAAGAAACAGGGGCTACGTTCAAGAACACAAAGAAACAGGGCTACGTTCAAGAACACAAAGAAACAGGGCTACGTTCAAGAACACAAAGAAACAGGGCTACGTTCAAGAACACAAAGAAACAGGGCTACGTTCAAGAACACAAAGAAACAGGGCTACGTTCAAGAACACAAAGAAACAGGGCTACGTTCAAGAACACAAAGAAACAGGGCTACGTTCAAGAACACAAAGAAACAGGGCTACGTTCAAGAACACAAAGAAACAGGGCTACGTTCAAGAAACAGGGCTACGTTCAAGAACAAAGAAACAGGGCTACGTTCAAGAACACAAAGAAACAGGGCTACGTTCAAGAACACAAAGAAACAGGGCTACGTTCAAGAACACAAAGAAACAGGGCTACGTTCAAGAACACAAAGAAACAGGGCTACGTTCAAGAACACAAAGAAACAGGGCTACGTTCAAGAACACAAAGAAACAGGGCTACGTTCAAGAACACAAAGAAACAGGGCTACGTTCAAGAACACAAAGAAACAGGGCTACGTTCAAGAACACAAAGAAACAGGGCTACGTTCAAGAACACAAAGAAACAGGGCTACGTTCAAGAACACAAAGAAACAGGGCTACGTTCAAGAACACAAAGAAACAGGGCTACGTTCAAGAACACAAAGAAACAGGGCTACGTTCAAGAACACAAAGAAACAGGGCTACGTTCAAGAACATAAAGAAACAGGGCTACGTTCAAGAACACAAAGAAACAGGGCTACGTTCAAGAACACAAAGAAACAGGGCTACGTTCAAGAACACAAAGAAACAGGGCTACGTTCAAGAACACAAAGAAACAGGGCTACGTTCAAGAACACAAAGAAACAGGGCTACGTTCAAGAACACAAAGAAACAGGGCTACGTTCAAGAACACAAAGAAACAGGGCTACGTTCAAGAACACAAAGAAACAGGGCTACGTTCAAGAACATAAAGAAACAGGGCTACGTTCAAGAACACAAAGAAACAGGGCTACGTTCAAGAACACAAAGAAACAGGGCTACGTTCAAGAACACAAAGAAACAGGGCTACGTTCAAGAACACAAAGAAACAGGGCTACGTTCAAGAACACAAAGAAACAGGGCTACGTTCAAGAACACAAAGAAACAGGGCTACGTTCAAGAACACAAAGAAACAGGGCTACGTTCAAGAACACAAAGAAACAGGGCTACGTTCAAGAACACAAAGAAACAGGGCTACGTTCAAGAACACAAAGAAACAGGGCTACGTTCAAGAACACAAAGAAACAGGGCTACGTTCAAGAACATAAAGAAACAGGGCTACGTTCAAGAACACAAAGAAACAGGGCTACGTTCAAGAACATAAAGAAACAGGGCTACGTTCAAGAACACAAAGAAACAGGGCTACGTTCAAGAACACAAAGAAACAGGGCTACGTTCAAGAACACAAAGAAACAGGGCTACGTTCAAGAACACAAAGAAACAGGGCTACGTTCAAGAACACAAAGAAACAGGGCTACGTTCAAGAACACAAAGAAACAGGGCTACGTTCAAGAACACAAAGAAACAGGGCTACGTTCAAGAACACAAAGAAACAGGGCTACGTTCAAGAACACAAAGAAACAGGGCTACGTTCAAGAACACAAAGAAACAGGGCTACGTTCAAGAACACAAAGAAACAGGGCTACGTTCAAGAACACAATGAAACAGGGCTACGTTCAAGAACATAAAGAAACAGGGCTACGTTCAAGAACACAACGAAACAGGGCTACGTTCAAGAACATAAAGAAACAGGGCTACGTTCAAGAACACAAAGAAACAGGGCTACGTTCAAGAACACAAAGAAACAGGGCTACGTTCAAGAACACAAAGAAACAGGGCTACGTTCAAGAACACAAAGAAACAGAACACAAGGTTGACTAAGAAAATAAATAGAGAACCTTACACCTGCAGCAACAGGAAATGTGTTATGTGGGTTCTAATTAATGGTCATTTTTGTAGGGGTTGTTACATGTTTTGTTAGGGCAAATCAAGTCTGAAATTTCAAAGTAGAAATGACAAACATTAGAAGCCTTTTTAAAACTCAAATACACTATACACATTTGCAGCGAAATTATCAGCATGTAACGTCGTTCTTCGTTTGTAAAAAGAGAGTCGGACCGAAATGCAGCGTAGTGGTTACTCATGACTTTAATAGGAAAAAGTGACACATGAAATAACGATACAAAATACAAAACAACAAACGGAACGTGAAACCTAATACAGCCTATCTGGTGAACACTACACAGAGACAGGAACAATCACCCACGAAATACAAAGCGAAACCAGGCTACCTAAATACGGTTCCCAATCAGAGACAACGAGAATCACCTGACTCTGATTGAGAACCGCCTCAGGCAGCCAAGCTTATACAACACCCCTAATCAGCCGCGATCCCAAATACTACAAACCCCAATACGAAAATATAATAACATAAACCCATGTCACACCCTGGCCTGACCAAATATATAACGAAAACACAATAAACAATGACCAAGGCATGACACAGCAACATAAATGATCCAATTAAGGTCCTACGTCTGTAGATGTAATTATGTCCATGTCATTATCAATCAGTAGTAAAGTGATACCAGTCCCACAGAAAACAATTTATAAGATATAATTTAAGTAGACAAACTAATATTGCATATTGTATGTACAGTACTGATCAGACAGAGTGACACCAAGACATCTCATCTGTCTCAAGACCAACATGTATATGAACATTTCATCTGAATTGTCCTTGGTAAGATGATTTGTCAAATCCCCCTCCCGATATCTCCTCACTGTCCCTATATCCCCAATCCCGATCTCTCTATCCCCTCACTATCCCTCTATCCCCTCCTGATCTCTCTATCCCCTCACTATCCCTCTATCCCCCCTCCTGATCTCTCTATCTTCTCACTATCCCTCTATCCCCTCCTGATCTCTCTATCCCCTCATTATCCCTCTATCCCCTCACAATCCCTCTATCCCCTCACTATCCCTCTATCCCCTCCTGATCTCTCTATCCCCTCACTATCCCTCTATCCCCTCCTGATCTCTTTATCCTCTCACTATCTCTCTACCCCCTCCTGATCTCTATCCCCCTCACTATCCCTCTATCCCCTCCTGATCTCTCTATCCCCTCACTATCCCTCTATCCCCTCACTATCCCTCTATCCCCTCCTGATCTCTCTATCCCCTCACTATCCCTCTATCCCCTCCTGATCTCTCTATCCCCTCACTATCCCTCTATCCCCTCCTGATCTCTCTATCCACTCACTATCCCTCTATCCCCTCCCAATCTCTCTATCCCCTAACTATCCCTCTATCCCCTCCTGATCTCTCTATCCCCTCACTATCCCTCTATCCCCTCCTGATCTCTATCTCCTCACTATCCCTCTATCCCCTCCTGATCTCTCTATCCCCTCACTATCCCTCTATCCCCTCAATATCCTTCTATCCCCTCCTGATCTCTCTATCTCCTCACTATCCCTCTATCCCCTCCTGATCTCTCTATCCCCTCACTATCCCTCTATCCCCTCCTGATCTCTCTATCTCCTCACTATCCCTCTATCCCCTCCTGATCTCTCTATCCCCTCATTATCCCTCTATCCCCTCCTGATCTCTCTATCCCCTCACTATCCCTCTATCCCCTCCTGATCTCTCTATCCCCTCACTATCCCTCTATCCCCTCCTGATCTCTCTATCTCCTCACTATCCCTCTATCCCCTCCTGATCTCTCTATCCCCTCACTATCCCTCTATCCCCACTCCCGATCTCTCTATCCCCTCACTATCCCCTCCTGATCTCTCTATCCCCTCACTATCCCTCTATCCCCACTCCCGATCTCTGTATCCCCTCACTATCCCTCTATCCCCTCCTGATCTCTCTATCCCCTCACTATCCCTCTATCCCCTCATTATCTCTCTATCCCCTCACTATCCCTCTATCCCCTCCTGATCTCTCTATCCCCTCACTATCCCTCTATCCCCCTGATCTCTCTATCCCCTCACTATCCCTCTATCCCCTCCTGATCTCTTTATCCTCTCACTATCCCTCTATCCCCTCCTGATCTCTCTATCCCCTCACTATCCCTCTATCCCCTCACTATCCCTCTATCCCCTCACTATCCCTCTATCCCCTCCTGATCTCTCTATCCCCTCACTATCACTCTATCCCCTCCTGATCTCTCTATCCCCTCACTATCCCTCTATCCCCTCCTGATCTCTTTATCCTCTCACTATCCCTCTATCCCCTCCTGATCTCTCTATCCCCTCACTATCCCTCTATCCCCTCACTATCCCTCTATCCCCTCCTGATCTGTCTATCCCCTCACTATCCCTCTATCCCCTCACTATCTCTCTATCCCCTCACTATCTCTCTATCCCCTCACTATCCCTCTATCCCCTCACTATCTCTCTATCCCCTCACTATCTCTCTATCCCCTCCTGATCTGTCTATCCCCTCACTAGCCCTCTATCCCCTCACTATCTCTCTATCCCCTCACTATCCCTCTATCCCCTCCTGATCTGTCTATCCCCTCACTATCCCTCTATCCCCTCCTGATCTCTCTATCCCCTCACTATCCCTCTATCCCCTCCTGATCTCTCTATCCCCTCACTATCCCTCTA
Source organism: Oncorhynchus keta (assembly GCF_023373465.1). Lineage (NCBI taxonomy): Eukaryota > Metazoa > Chordata > Actinopteri > Salmoniformes > Salmonidae > Oncorhynchus > Oncorhynchus keta. The sequence continues at coordinate 25,578 of NW_026287716.1, read as the reverse complement.
TCCCCTCCTGATCTCTCTATCCCCTCACTATCCCTCTATCCCCTCAATATCCCTCTATCCCCTCACTATCCCTCTATCCCCTCCTGATCTCTCTATCCCCTCACTATCCCTCTATCCCCTCACTATCCCTCTATCCCCTCACTATCTCTCTATCCCCTCACTATCCCTCTATCCCCTCCTGATCTCTCTATCCCCTCACTATCCCTCTATCCCCTCCTGATCTCTCTATCCCCTCACTATCCCTCTATCCCCTCCTGATCTCTCTATCCCCTCACTATCCCTCTATCCCTCTCTATCCCCTCACTATCCCTCTATCCCCTCACTATCCCTCTATCCCCTCCTGATCTCTCTATCCCCTCACTATCCCTCTATGCCCTCCTGATCTATCTATCCCCTCACTATCCCTCTATCCCCTCACTATCCCTCTATCCCCTCCTGATCTCTCTATCTCCTCACTATCCCTCTATCCCCCCTGATCTCTCTATCCCCTCACTATCCCTCTATCCCCTCCTGATCTCTCTATCCCCTCACTATCCCTCTATCCCCTCACTATCCCTCTATCCCCTCCTGATCTCTCTATCTCCTCACTATCCCTCTATCCCCTCCTGATCTCTCTATCCCTTCACTATCCCTCTATCCCCTCCTGATCTCTCTATCCCCTCACTATCCCTCTATCCCCTCCTGATCTCTCTATCTCCTCACTATCCCTCTATCCCCTCCTGATCTCTCTATCCCCTCACTATCGCTCTATCCCCTCTTAATCTCTCTATCCCCTCACTATCCCTCTATCCCCTCCTGATCTCTCTATCTCCTCACTATCCCTCTATCCCCCCTCCCGATCTCTCCATCCCCTCACTATCCCTCTATCCCCTCCTGATCTCTCTATCCCCTCACTATCCCTCTATCCCCTCACTATCCCTCTATCCCCTCCTGATCTCTCTATCTCCTCACTATCCCTCTATCCCCTCCTGATCTCTCTATCCCTTCACTATCCCTCTATCCCCTCCTGATCTCTCTATCCCCTCACTATCCCTCTATCCCCTCCTGATCTCTATCTCCCTCACTATCCCTCTATCCCCTCCTGATCTCTCTATCCCCTCACTATCGCTCTATCCCCTCTTAATCTCTCTATCCCCTCACTATCCCTCTATCCCCTCCTGATCTCTCCATCTCCTCACTATCCCTCTATCCCCTCCTGATCTCTCTATCCCTTCACTATCCCTCTATCCCCTCCTGATCTCTCTATCTCCTCACTATCCCCTATCCCCTCCTGATCTCTCTATCTCCTCACTATCCCTCTATCCCCTCCCGATCTCTCTACCCCTTTACTTAAATACTTCCCTTCCTAAGTCTGTTAGTCTGGTCTCATAGAGAAAACCATCTGTCTGCAGTGAGACCACCTCCCTCTCTGGACTTTCTGCATAGAAGGCCAGCATCCCAGAGTTGCCTCGTCACTGTTGACGTTGAGACAGGTACTATTGGGTACCATGGGTGGGTCTGGGAGGGGCATAGGTCAACCCACATGGGAGCCAGGCCCACCCACATGGGAGCCAGGCCCACCCACATGGGAGCCAGGCCCACCCACATGGGAGCCAGGCCCACCCACTGGGGAGCCAAACCCAGCCAATCAGAATTTGTTTTTCCCCACAAAAGGGCTTTAGTATAGAAAGAAAATTTGTCAACACACCTTCCACATCGTTTATTATATTCCATAGAACGCATAACCCATCGTTGATTATCCCTTACGTGTGGGTGGTCTGGGTAATCGTTGATTATCCCTTACGTGTGGGTGGTCTGGGTAATCGTTGATTATCCCTTACGTGTGGGTCGTCTGGGTAATCGTTGATTATCCCTTACGTGTGGGTGGTCTGGGTAATCGTTGATTATCCCTTACGTGTGGGTGGTCTGGGTAATCGTTGATTATTCCTTACGTGTGGGTGGTCTGGGTAATCGTTGATTATCCCTTACGTGTGGGTGGTCTGGGTAATCGTTGATTATTCCTTACGTGTGGGTGGTCTGGGTAATCGTTGATTATCCCTTACGTGTGGGTGGTCTGGGTAATCGTTGATTATCCCTTACGTGTGGGCCGGTCTGGGTAATCGTTGATTATCCCTTACGTGTGGGTGGTCTGGGTAATCGAACCCACTACCCTGCCATAACAAGCACATGCTCCACCAACTGACCAAAGGACTTGATGAGAGCAATCGTTCTATGCTTTAGTAAACATGTATAAACTCCATTGTTATGATCTCCTGTCCTCTCTGACCTCTAGTATTATTACAAGCCCACTGTCCTCCACTATCCTCCACTGTCCTCCACTATCCTCCACTATCCTTCACTATCCTCCACTATCCTCCACTATCCTTCACTATCCTCCACTATCCTCCACTATCCTCCACTGTCCTCCACTATCCTCCACTATCCTCCACTGTCCTCCACTGTCCTCCACTGTCCTCCACTGTCCTCCACTGTCCTCCACTGTCCTCCACTATCCTCCACTGTCCTCCACTGTCCTCCACTATCCTCCACTGTCCTCCACTGTCCTCCACTATCCTCCACTGTCCTCCACTATCCTCCACTGTCCTCCACTATCCTCCACTATCCTCCACTATCCTCCACTGTCCTCCACTATCCTCCACTATCCTCCACTATCCTCCACTGTCCTCCACTATCCTCCACTATCCTCCACTGTCCTCCACTGTCCTCCACTGTCCTCCACTGTCCTCCACTGTCCTCCACTGTCCTCCACTATCCTCCACTGTCCTCCACTGTCCTCCACTATCCTCCACTGTCCTCCACTGTCCTCCACTATCCTCCACTGTCCTCCACTATCCTCCACTGTCCTCCACTATCCTCCACTATCCTCCACTATCCTCCACTGTCCTCCACTATCCTCCACTATCCTCCACTGTCCTCCACTGTCCTCCACTGTCCTCCACTGTCCTCCACTGTCCTCCACTGTCCTCCACTGTCCTCCACTATCCTCCACTGTCCTCCACTGTCCTCCACTATCCTCCACTGTCCTCCACTATCCTCCACTGTCCTCCACTATCCTCCACTATCCTCCACTATCCTCCACTGTCCTCCACTATCCTCCACTATCCTCCACTATCCTCCACTGTCCTCCACTGTCCTCCACTGTCCTCCACTGTCCTCCACTATCCTCCACTGTCCTCCACTGTCCTCCACTGTCCTCCACTGTCCTTCACTGTCCTTCACTGTCCTCCACTGTCCTTCAAATCAAATCAAATCAAATCAAATTTATTTATATAGCCCTTCGTACATCAGCTGATATCTCAAAGTGCTGTACAGAAACCCAGCCTAAAACCCCAAACAGCAAACAATGCAGGTGTAAAAGCACGGTGGCTAGGAAAAACTCCCTAGAAAGGCCAAAACCTAGGAAGAAACCTAGAGAGGAACCGGGCTATGTGGGGTGGCCAGTCCTCTTCTGGCTGTGCCGGGTAGAGATTATAACAGAACATGACCAAGATGTTCAAATGTTCATAAATGACCAGCATGGTCGAATAATAATAAGGCAGAACAGTTGAAACTGGAGCAGCAGCACAGTCAGGTGGACTGGGGACAGCAAGGAGCCTTCATGTCAGGTAGTCCTGGGGCACGGTCCTAGGGCTCAGGTCAGTTGAAACTGGAGCAGGAGCATGGCCAGGTGGACTGGGGACAGCAAGGAGTCCTCATGTCAGGTAGTCCTGGGACATGGTCCTAGGGCTCAGGTCCTCCGAGAGAGAGAAAGAAAGAGAGAAGGAGAGAATTAGAGAACGCACACTTAGATTCACACAGGACACCGAATAGGACAGGAGAAGTACTCCAGATATAACAAACTGACCCTAGCCCCCCGACACATAAACTACTGCAGCATAAATACTGGAGGCTGAGACAGGAGGGGTCAGGAGACACTGTGGCCCCATCCGAGGACACCCCGGACAGGGCCAAACAGGAAGGATATAACCCCACCCACTTTGCCAAAGCACATCCCCCACACCACTAGAGGGATATCTTCAACCACCAACTTACCATCCTGAGACAAGGCCGAGTATAGCCCACAAAGATCTCCGCCACGGTACAACCCAAGGGGGGCAACCCAGACAGGCCGACCACAACAGTGAATCAACCCACCCAGGTGACGCACCCCCAGGGACGGCACGAGAGAGCCCCAGCAAGCCAGTGACTCAGCCCCGTAGCAGGGTTAGAGGCAGAGAATCCCAGTGGAAAGAGGGGAACCGGCCAGGCAGAGACAGCAAGGGCGGTTCGTTGCTCCAGAGCCTTTCCGTTCACCTTCCCACTCCTGGGCCAGACTACACTCAATCATATGACCCACTGAAGAGATGAGTCTTCAGTAAAGACTTAAAGGTTGAGACCGAGTTTGCGTCTCTGACATGGGTAGGCAGACCGTTCCATAAAAATGGAGCTCTATAGGAGAAAGCCCTGCCTCCAGCTGTTTGCTTAGAAATTCTAGGGACAATTAGGAGGCCTGCGTCTTGTGACCGTAGCGTACGTGTAGGTATGTACGGCAGGACCAAATCAGAGAGGTAGGTAGGAGCAAGCCCATGTAATGCTTTGTAGGTTAGCAGTAAAACCTTGAAATCAGCCCTTGCTTTGACAGGAAGCCAGTGTAGAGAGGCTAGCACTGGAGTAATATGATCAAATTTTTGGTTCTAGTCAGGATTCTAGCAGCCGTATTTAGCACTAACTGAAGTTTATTTAGTGCTTTATCCGGTAGCCGGAAAATAGAGCATTGCAGTAGTCTAACCTAGAAGTGACAAAAGCATGGATTAATTTTTCTGCATCATTTTTGGACAGAAAGTTTCTGATTTTTGCAATGTTACGTAGATGGAAAAAAGCTGTCCTCGAAATGGTCTTGATATGTTCTTCAAAAGAGAGATCAGGGTCCAGAGTAACGCCGAGGTCCTTCACAGTTTTATTTGAGACGACTGTACAACCATTAAGATTAATTGTCAGATTCAACAGAAGATCTCTTTGTTTCTTGGGACCTAGAACAAGCATCTCTGTTTTGTCCGAGTTTAATAGTAGAAAGTTTGCAGCCATCCACTTCCTTATGTCTGAAACACATGCTTCTAGCGAGGGCAATTTTGGGGCTTCACCATGTTTCATTGAAATGTACAGCTGTGTGTCATCCGCATAGCAGTGAAAGTTTACATTATGTTTTCGAATAACATCCCCAAGAGGTAAAATATATAGTGAAAACAATAGTGGTCCTAAAACAGAACCTTGAGGAACACCGAAATGTACAGTTGATTTGTCAGAGGACAAACCATTCACAGAGACAAACTGATATCTTTCCGACAGATAAGATCTAAACCAGGCCAGAACTTGTCCGTGTAGACCAATTTGGGTTTCCAATCTTTCCAAAAGAATGTGGTGATCGATGGTATCAAAAGCAGCACTAAGGTCTAGGAGCACGAGGACAGATGCAGAGCCTCGGTCCGATGCCATTAAAATGTCATTTACCACCTTCACAAGTGCCGTCTCAGTGCTATGATGGGGTCTAAAACCAGACTGAAGCATTTCGTATACATTGTTTGTCTTCAGGAAGGCAGTGAGTTGCTGCGCAACAGCCTTCTCTAAAATCTTTGAGAGGAATGGAAGATTCGATATAGGCCGATAGTTTTTTTATATTTTCTGGGTCAAGGTTTGGCTTTTTCAAGAGAGGCTTTATTACTGCCACTTTTAGTGAGTTTGGTACACATCCAGTGGATAGAGAGCCGTTTATTATGTTCAACATAGGAGGGCCAAGCACAGGAAGCAGCTCTTTCAGTAGTTTAGTTGGAACAGGGTCCAGTATACAGCTTGAAGGTTTAGAGGCCATGATTATTTTCATCATTGTGTCAAGAGATATAGTACTAAAACACTTGAGCGTCTCTCTTGATCCTAGGTCCTGGCAGAGTTGTGCAGACTCAGGACAACTGAGGTTTGGAGGAATACGCAGGTTTAAAGAGGAGTCCGTAATTTGCTTTCTAATAATCATAATCTTTTCCTCAAAGAAGTTCATGAATTTATCACTGCTAAAGTGAAAGTCATCCTCTCTTGGGGAATGCTGCTTTTTAGTTAGCTTTGCCACAGTATCAAAAAGGAATTTCGGATTGTTCTTATTTTCCTCAATTAAGTTAGAAAAATAGGACGATCGAGCAGCAGTAAGGGCTCTTCGGTACTGCACGGTACCGTCCTTCCAAGCTAGTCGGAAGACTTCCAGTTTGGTGTGGCGCCATTTCCGTTCCAATTTTCTGGAAGCTTGCTTCAGAGCTCGGGTATTTTCTGTGTACCAGGGAGCAATTGCAAACGTAATAAAATGGTGGTCCGATAGTCCAGGATTATGAGGAAAAACATTAAGATCCACAACATTTATTCCATGGGACAAAACTAGGTCCAGCGTATGACTGTGACAGTGAGTGGGTCCAGAGACATGTTGGACAAAACCCACTGAGTCGATGATGGCTCCAAAAGCCTTTTGGAGTGGGTCTGTGGACTTTTCCATGTGAATATTAAAGTCACCAAAGATTAGAATATTATCTGCAATGACTACAAGGTCTGATAGGAATTCAGGGAACTCAGTGAGAAACGCTGTATATGGCCCAGGAGGCCTGTAAACAGTAGCTATAAAAAGTGATTGAGTAGGCTGCATAGATTTCATGACTAGAAGCTCAAAAGACGAAAACGTCATTTTTTTTTTTTGTAAATTGAAATTTGCTATCGTAAATGTTAGCAACACCTCCGCCTTTGCGGGATGCACGGGGGATATGGTCACTAGTGTAGCCAGGAGGTGAGGCCTCATTTAACACAGTAAATTCATCAGGCTTAAGCCATGTTTCAGTCAGGCCAATCACATCAAGATTATGATCAGTGATTAGTTCATTGACTATAATTGCCTTTGAAGTAAGGGATCTAACATTAAGTAGCCCTATTTTGAGATGTGAGCTCCACTTCACTGTCCTTCACTGTCCTCCACTGTCCTCCACTGTCCTTCACTGTCCTTCACTGTCCTTCACTAACCTTCACTGTCCTCCACTGTCCTTCACTGTCCTTCACTGTCCTTCACTGTCCTTCACTGTCCTCCACTATCCTTCACTATCCTCCACTATCCTCCACTATCCTCCACTGTCCTCCACTATCCTCCACTATCCTCCACTGTCCTCCACTGTCCTCCACTGTCCTCCACTGTCCTCCACTATCCTCCACTGTCCTCCACTATCCTCCACTGTCCTCCACTATCCTCCACTATCCTCCACTATCCTCCACTGTCCTCCACTATCCTCCACTATCCTCCACTGTCCTCCACTGTCCTCCACTGTCCTCCACTGTCCTCCACTATCCTCCACTGTCCTCCACTGTCCTCCACTGTCCTTCACTGTCCTTCACTGTCCTCCACTGTCCTTCACTGTCCTCCACTGTCCTCCACTGTCCTTCACTGTCCTCCACTGTCCTCACTAACCTTCACTGTCCTCCACTGTCCTTCACTGTCCTTCACTGTCCTTCACTGTCCTCCACTATCCTCCACTGTCCTTCACTGTCCTTCACTGTCCTCCACTGTCCTTCACTGTCCTTCACTGTCCTCCACTATCCTCCACTGTCCTCCACTATCCTCCACTGTCCTCCACTGTCCTCCACTGTCCCCACTGTCCACTATCCTCCACGATCACTGTCCTCCACTGTCCTCCACTGTCCTCCACTATTCTGTCCTCCTCACTATCCTCCACTCCACACTGTCCTTCACTGTCCTCCACTATCCTCCACTATCCTCCACTATCTCCTATCCTCCACTATCCTCCACTGTCCTCCACTGTCCTTCACTGTCCTCCACTATCCTCCACTATCTCACTATTCCTCCACGTCCTCCACTGTCCTCCACTGTCCTCCATATCCTCCACTGTCCTCCACTATCTCTGTCCTCCACTATCCTCCACTGTCCTCCACTGTCCTTCACTGTCCTCCACTATCCTCCACTATCCTCCACTGTCCTCCACTGTCCTCCACTTCACTGTCCTCCACTATCCTCCACTATCCTCCACGATCCTCCACTATCCTCCACTATCCTCCACTGTCCTCCACTATCCTCCACTATCCTCCACTATCCTCCACTATCCTCCACTATCCTCCACTGTCCTTCACTGTCCTCCACTATCCTCCACTATCCTCCACTGTCCTCCACTATCCTCCACTGTCCTCCACTGTCCTCCACTGTCCTTCACTGTCCTCCACTGTCCTCCACTGTCCTCCACTGTCCTCCACTATCCTCCACTGTCCTCCACTATCCTCCACTGTCCTCCACTATCCTCCACTATCCTCCACTGTCCTTCACTATCCTCCACTATCCTCCACTATCCTCCACTATCCTCCACTATCCTCCACTATCCTCACTGTCACTACTGTCCTCTATCCTCCACTGTCCTCCACTATCCTCCACTGTCCTCCACTATCCTCCACTGTCCTCCACTATCCTCCACTATCCTCCACTGTCACTATCCTCCACTATCCTCCACTATCCTTCACTATCCTTCCACTATCCTCCACTATCCTCCACTGTCCTCCACTGTCCTCCACTATCCTCCACTATCCTCACTATCCTTCACTGTCCTCCACTGTCCTCCACTGTCCTCCACTACTCCACTATCCTCCACTATCCTCACTATCCTTCACTGTCCTCCACTGTCCTCCACTATCCTCCACTGTCCTCCACTGTCCTCCACTATCCTCCACTTCACTCCTCCACTATCCTCCACTGTCCTCCACTGTCCTTCACTGTCCTCCACTGTCCTCCACTGTCCTCCACTATCCTCCACTATCCTCCACTGTCCTCCACTGTCCTCCACTGTCCTCCACTATCCTCCACTATCCTCCACTGTCCTCCACTATCCTCCACTATCCTCCACTATCCTCCACTATCCTCCACTATCCTCCACTATCCTTCACTCCCTCCACTATCCTCCACTATCCTTCACTATCCTCCACTATCCTCCACTATCCTTCACTATCCTCCACTATCCTCCACTATCCTCCACTATCCTCCACTATCCTCCACTATCCTTCACTATCCTCCACTATCCTCCACTGTCCTCCACTGTCCTTCACTGTCCTCCACTATCCTCCACTATCACTGTCCTCCACTGTCCTCCACTGTCCTCCACTGTCCTTCACTGTCCTCCACTATCCTCCACTGTCCTCCACTATCCTCCACTATCCTCCACTATCCTCCACTGTCCTCCACTGTCCTTCACTGTCCTCCACTATCCTCCACTATCCTCCACTGTCCTCCACTATCCTCCACTGTCCTCCACTGTCCTTCACTGTCCTCCACTATCCTCCACTATCCTCCACTATCCTCCACTATCCTCCACTATCCTCCACTATCCTCCACTGTCCTCCACTATCCTCCACTATCCTCCACTATCCTCCACTATCCTCCACTATCCTCCACTATCCTCCACTGTCCTCCACTGTCCTCCACTATCCTCCACTGTCCTCCACGGTCCTCCACTGTCCTCCACTGTCCTCCACTGTCCTCCACTGTCCTCCACTGTCCTCCACTGTCCTCCACTATCCTCCACTGTCCTCCACTATCCTCCACTGTCCTCCACTATCCTCCACTATCCTCCACTGTCCTTCACTATCCTCCACTATCCTCCACTATCCTCCACTATCCTCCACTATCCTTCACTATCCTTCACTATCCTTCACTATCCTCCACTGTCCTCCACTATCCTCCACTGTCCTCCACTATCCTCCACTGTCCTCCACTATCCTCCACTGTCCTCCACTATCCTCCACTATCCTCCACTGTCCTTCACTATCCTCCACTATCCTCCACTATCCTCCACTATCCTTCACTATCCTTCACTATCCTTCACTATCCTCCACTATCCTCCACTGTCCTCCACTGTCCTCCACTATCCTCCACTATCCTCCACTATCCTTCACTATCCTTCACTGTCCTCCACTGTCCTCCACTATCCTCCACTATCCTCCACTATCCTTCACTATCCTTCACTGTCCTCCACTGTCCTCCACTATCCTCCACTGTCCTCCACTGTCCTCCACTATCCTCCACTATCCTTCACTATCCTCCACTATCCTCCACTGTCCTCCACTGTCCTTCACTGTCCTCCACTGTCCTCCACTGTCCTCCACTATCCTCCACTATCCTCCACTGTCCTCCACTGTCCTCCACTGTCCTCCACTATCCTCCACTATCCTCCACTGTCCTCCACTATCCTCCACTATCCTCCACTATCCTCCACTATCCTCCACTATCCTCCACGATCCTCCACTATCCTTCACTATCCTCCACTATCCTCCACTATCCTCCACTATCCTTCACTATCCTCCACTATCCTCCACTATCCTTCACTATCCTTCACTATCCTCCACTATCCTCCACTATCCTCCACTATCCTCCACTATCCTTCACTATCCTCCACTATCCTCCACTGTCCTCCACTGTCCTTCACTGTCCTCCACTATCCTCCACTATCCTCCACTGTCCTCCACTATCCTCCACTGTCCTCCACTGTCCTTCACTGTCCTCCACTATCCTCCACTGTCCTCCACTATCCTCCACTATCCTCCACTATCCTCCACTGTCCTCCACTGTCCTTCACTGTCCTCCACTATCCTCCACTATCCTCCACTGTCCTCCACTATCCTCCACTGTCCTCCACTGTCCTTCACTGTCCTCCACTATCCTCCACTGTCCTCCACTATCCTCCACTATCCTCCACTATCCTCCACTATCCTCCACTGTCCTCCACTATCCTCCACTATCCTCCACTATCCTCCACTATCCTCCACTATCCTCCACTATCCTCCACTATCCTTCACTATCCTCCACTATCCTCCACTATCCTCCACTATCCTTCACTATCCTCCACTATCCTCCACTATCCTTCACTATCCTCCACTATCCTCCACTATCCTTCACTATCCTCCACTATCCTTCACTATCCTCCACTATCCTCCACTATCCTCCACTATCCTTCACTATCCTCCACTATCCTTCACTATCCTCCACTATCCTCCACTATCCTCCACTATCCTCCACTATCCTCCACTATCCTTCACTATCCTCCACTATCCTCCACTGTCCTCCACTGTACTTCACTGTCCTCCACTATCCTCCACTATCCTCCACTGTCCTCCACTATCCTCCACTGTCCTCCACTGTCCTTCACTGTCCTCCACTATCCTCCACTGTCCTCCACTATCCTCCACTATCCTCCACTATCCTCCACTATCCTCCACTGTCCTCCACTATCCTCCACTATCCTCCACTATCCTCCACTATCCTCCACTATCCTCCACGATCCTCCACTATCCTTCACTATCCTCCACTATCCTCCACTATTCTCCACTATCCTTCACTATCCTCCACTATCCTCCACTATCCTTCACTATCCTCCACTATCCTCCACTATCCTTCACTATCCTCCACTATCCTTCACTATCCTCCACTATCCTCCACTATCCTTCACTATCCTCCACTATCCTCCACTATCCTCCACGATCCTCCACTATCCTTCACTATCCTCCACGATCCTCCACTATCCTCCACTATCCTCCACTATCCTTCACTATCCTCCACTGTCCTCCACTGTCCTCCACTATCCTCCACTGTCCTCCACTATCCTCCACTGTCCTCCACTGTCCTTCACTGTCCTCCACTATCCTCCACTGTCCTCCACTATCCTCCACTATCCTCCACTATCCTCCACTATCCTCCACTGTCCTCCACTATCCTCCACTATCCTCCACTATCCTCCACTATCCTCCACTATCCTCCACGATCCTCCACTATCCTTCACTATCCTCCACTATCCTCCACTATTCTCCACTATCCTTCACTATCCTCCACTATCCTCCACTATCCTTCACTATCCTCCACTATCCTCCACTATCCTTCACTATCCTCCACTATCCTTCACTATCCTCCACTATCCTCCACTATCCTTCACTATCCTCCACTATCCTCCACTATCCTCCACGATCCTCCACTATCCTTCACTATCCTCCACGATCCTCCACTATCCTCCACTATCCTCCACTATCCTTCACTATCCTCCACTATCCTCCACTATCCTTCACTATCCTCCACTATCCTCCACTATCCTCCACGATCCTCCACTATCCTTCACTATCCTCCACGATCCTCCACTATCCTCCACTATCCTCCACTATCCTTCACTATCCTCCACTGTCCTCCACTGTCCTCCACTGTCCTCCACTGTCCTCCACTGTCAAGTTGTGTCTTCAGGCCAACAGTATAACTAGTGTGACCTAACCACAGTAAATCAGTATTTGTCAGTTCAGTAGAGAATCCCACAGACGACAACAGGAACATGATGAACACATACATCTGCCAAGGATAAACCTCCCAAACTGTGTGTGTGTGTGTGTGTGTGTGTGTGTGTGTGTGTGTGTGTGTGTGTGTGTGTGTGTGTGTGTGTGTGTGTGTGTGTGTGTGTGTGTGTGTGTGTGTGTGTGTGTGTGTGTGTGTGTGTGTGTGTGTGTGTAATGATCTAGACATCGTTAACTCCCACTGGCATGACAACAGCAGCCTGTTCCAAGCATACACATATGCACAAACACGTACACACACGTAAACACACACACATGCATAAACATGCAAACACACACAGCTCCTGCACAGTGCATATCAATCATGATTGGAATCTCACTAACTTGTCTTCCAGAGAGAAACTCCCCCTAACACAAACTCCCAGAGAGTCAGGGGGGCAGAAGGACAGAGGGACAGCCCCCGACACAGAGAAAGTGGTAGAGTTTGTTCTTTTTAATCAAGCAGATGTTTGAGCAATAAGATACACTCTGCCAATATACCAGCCTAACAAACTAAAAACAGAGATGGAGATGGAGAGAGAGAGAGAGAGAGAGAGAGAGAGAGAGAGAGAGAGAGAGAGAGAGAGAGAGAGAGAGAGAGAGAGGAAGAGAGAGAGAGAGAGAGAGGAACGAGAGAGAGAGAGAGAGAGAGAGAGAGAGAGAGAGGAACGAGAGGAGAGAGAGAGAGAGAGAGGAACGAGAGAGAGAGAGAGAGAGAGAGAGAGAGAGAGAGAGAGAGAGAGAGAGAGAGAAGGAAGGAACGAGAGAGAGAGAGAGAGAGAGAGAGAGAGAGAGAGAGAGAGAAGGAACGAGAGAGAGAGAGAGCATAAAACCAGAGAAACTCTGTAAAGGGCCAACAAGCTTTTGACCTTTACATATACTGCAGTCTTAGTTAGGCTGAATGGTATGACTGTCAGTCTGTGTGTTCTGTGAACGAGCATGGACTGGGCTATGTTTGGAGGTGGACCAAGATTTGTGCATGTATTTACCGTAGGGAAATTCAGTGACACCCATGAGAGGTCTTTGTAGACATCTGTAACATTTAACACCCCAGTTTGAATATCAGTCCTGAACAGCATTGACCAAATGTTTCTACTGGTACATTAGTGTAAATGACAACAACATGCCTCTTCAATGTCTTTAAAAGACTGTAGACTGGATCTAGATGATTAAACCAGGAACACGGCAGAGCCATCAGAAGCACCACACAACCTGTTCTACTGTTCAGTCTTCCTGATGAAAGAAACGTGTCATGTACTGTCTACATACGGTAGCAGCAGGTCTTATAAAACACATTTGAAATGGGACTATTTAACTGCAGTATAGCTCACCTTTGACTCCATAACCTTTCGATGCTGTGCCAAGGTACCTGTTTGGTCCTCTCTCTCTCTCACACACACACTGACACAGACACACACTTACTGTACAAACACAAACACACTCACATACACATGACTGTCCTAACTGGAAACATGGTCATCTCTGGGAATAAGACCAGGGGTTACTATTTCAGTGGAAACCTGAGACCTGACAGAGACTCATTGTCCGTGTGTGTGTGTGTTGTGTGTGTGTGTGTGTGTGCGTGCGTGCGTGTGTGTGTTTCAGAATGTCTGTGGCTGTCTGAGTCACATTGTGTTGCCACTCTAAGACAACGATCATATCCGATTTCTTTCTTTCCTTCTGTGGGATGATGGGAAATCAATACTCAGCATTCTGGATGAGGTTGTGACCAGGTCAATATGTTTAGGCTTGGTTTTGAGAAACACACACACACATGCTCACACACACACACGTAAACACACACAAATACACACTTAAACAAACACGCACGCACACACACAAATAGATACATGTTTCGAAAACAACTATAAACACACAGATTCCTTTGCACACTAACATCAATTATGTTTGGGCTTGGTTTTGAGAAATGACAACACACACACATCCACCCACACACACACACTTGGATGCAGCCAGCCACACCTCGCCCCCGTAGATTACATATCAGCCCATCTGGGATCACTGAGGCTGTTGATGAACAGAGGACTAAACCAGGAGAAGAGAAGGATAGGAGGAGAGAGGGGGAGAAGGGGAGAGGGGGAGAAGGGGAGAAGGGGAGAGGGGGAGAAGGGGAGAGGGGGAGAAGGAGAGAAGGGGAGAGGGGGAGAAGGGGAGAGGGGGAGAAGGGGAGAAGGGGAGAAGGGGAGAGGGGGAGAGGGGAGAGGGGGAGAAGGGGAGAGGGGGAGAAGGAGGAGAAGGGGGAGAGGGGGAGAAGGGGAGAGGGGGAGAAGGGGAGAGGGGGAGAAGGGGAGAAGGGGAGAGGGGAGAAGGGGAGAGGGGGAGAAGGGGAGAGGGGGAGAAGGGGAGAGGGGGAGAAGGGGAGAAGGGGAGAGGAGGAGAAGGGGAGAGGGGGAGAGGGGGAGAAGGGGAGGGGGAGGGGGGAGAGGGGAGAAGGGGAGAGGGGGAGAGGGGGAGAAGGGGGGGGGAGAGGGGAGAGGGGGAGAAGGGGAGAGGGGAGGGGGGAGAGGGGGAGAGGGGGAGAGGGGGAGAGGGGGAGAAGGGGAGAGAAGGGGAGAGGGGAGAGGGGGAGAGAAGGGGAGAGGGGGAGAGGGGAGAGGAGAGGGGAGAGGGGGAGAAGGGGAGAAGGGGAGAAGGGGAGAGGGGGAGAGGGGAGAAGGGGGAGAAGGGGAGAGGGGGAGAAGGGGAGAGGGGGAGAGGGGGAGGGGGAGAAGGGGAGAAGGGGAGAGGGGAGAAGGGGAGAAGGGGAGAGGGGAGAAGGGAGAGAGGGGAGAGAGGGGAGAAGGGGAGAGGAGGAGAAGGGGAGAGGGGGAGAGGGGGAAGGGCAGAAGGGGAGAAGGGGAGAGGGGGAGAAGGGGAGAAGGGGGGAGAGGGGGAGAAGGGGAGAAGGGGAGAGGGGGAGGGGAGAGGGGGAGAGGGGGAAGGGGAGAGGGGGAGAAGGGGAGAGGGGGAGAGGGGGAGAGGGGAGAGGGGGAGAAGGGGAGAGGGGGAGAGGGGGAGAGGGGGAGAAGAGGAGAGAGGGGAACAATAGATGAGGGGGGAGAAAGAAAGAAAGAAAGAAAGAAAGAAAGAAAGAAAGAAAGAAAGAAAGAAAGAAAGAAAGAAAGAAAGAAAGAAAGAAAGAAAGAAAGAAAGAAAGAGAGAAAGAGAGAAAGAGAGAAAGAGAGAGAGAGACAAAGAGATGTGATACTAGGTTAGAACAGTTTAGGCCAAAGAGTCCAGAGGAGAGGAAGGACAGAGAGCAGAATGAACAGATGAACAGAAAAGCGAAAGAGAGACAACAGTTAGGAGAGAGAGAAAGAGATAGCTGAAGATGATAATGAAGCCAGGTGTATAACTGAAAGAGTTAGTGGACCCCTCTCTAGATGCTGCCAATGATGGTAGGAGGGATGATCTTAGTGCTTTAGTGGGGAGGTGCACAGCTATGAGGGACGACAGAAGGGAAGTGTGCCTGTTGAATGGGTTAGTTAATGATTGGTGTGTGTGAACAAAGACACAGCTATGAGCAAGAGGGGTTCAGTTTGTTAACTCAACCATGTAGACCCTTTGGTTATACCATATAACCCATACTGACACACACAGGAAACGCTTTGTGTGTGTGTGTGTGTGTGTGTGTGTGTGTGTGTGTGTGTGTGTGTGTGTGTGTGTGTGTGTGTGTGTGTGTGTGTGTGTGTGTGTGTGTGTGTGTGTGTGTGTGTGTGTGTGTGTGTGTGTGTGTGTGTATAGGCTTCCAGTTAGGCATTATGTGTGTCAGTTAGTATCACTATTTGCCCCCTGCAGAATGCCATGTGGACACATGGAGCACTATTGAGCAGGAGTGCCCCTCACAGCGGGTGAATTGGGACCACCTGTATGCAGATGAATGGGGCTGAATGGACCAGAGGGGATTCCTTTGTCCTGCCAGAAAAGGAACAGCTTGCCAGAGTGTGCCGATATGAGACAGGGTCAGGGGATAAAGACAGGCTCTGAAAATCTGTTGGGATCACTGAGTGACATCTATCTGTCCAATAGTGCTGATATGTGAAGAAAACATACACTGTACGGTAAAAGTTCTAGAAGGACGTACAGTAACATAAATCTCGCTTTACGATGTCTGTAAAATGTTAGCTAGAGTCCTTGTTGTATTATTGTAATAGAGCAGGACAGAGGTTGGAGTGAGATGGAGAGAAACGAAGGGGGATGGAGGATTCCAGCCAGTGAAACAGAGGCTTGAGGGTAAAAGGGGGAGTGTGATAGAGAAATAGAGAGAAGGGAGACATGGGCATAGACAGAGATGTGATTAAAAGATAACATTGTGAGCTCTTTCAATAACAATAAAAACAGCTCCAGGGAGAAGAGTCCTGCCCCAACTATAGTAGTGTGTGTGTGTGTGTGTGTGTGTGTGTGTGTGTGTGTGTGTGTGTGTGTGTGTGTGTGTGTGTGTGTGTGTGTGTGTGTGTGTGTGTGTGTGTGTGTGTGTGTGTGTGTGTGTGTGTGTGTGTGTGTGTGTGTGTGTGTGTGTGTGTGCATCTCTTTCTCTCTGCACCATCCCTCTTCTGTCCATGTTACATGGTATGTATGTGTCTTTCTACCCTCCCATTCTCTGTTTTCAACCCTTTCCATTACTCCTTTCTCTGTTGTCTTTACTTCACCCCACCTTGTCTTGGTTTCTGTTACAGCTTTATGTTTTCCATGTCTCTTTTACTTCAACACACCTTTAGTGGAAACACACCTTCTATTCATTACGCCAATGTGTGTATGTGTGTGTCGGCTGAACATCTGGTCATTTTAAGAGAACTACATCAGGCAGCCCCTCGGGCAATGACAGGATGAGAGGAGAGAGAGGAAGACGGGAAGAGGAAAGGAGGGATAGAGAGACAGGGTGAGAATCTGAGGGAGAGTCCCTATTAGTGGCTAGATGAGGCCTATCTGATTCCATAACATTTATTTTGGCTACTTGGTAGGTCCTCTACCTCTCTTTCTCTCCCTCTGTCATTCTGGGACGAACTCCCTTTTCCTTCTGCTACTCATGTCTGTTTGGCTTTCTCACACACACACGCACGCACGCACGCACGCACGCACGCACACACGCACACACACACACACACACACACACACACACACACACACACACACACACACACACACACACACACACACACACAGTCTTGTACAACTAACCTTGAGGGGACACAACATTCAGTACCATTTAAAATCTTATTTTCCATATTCCCTAACCCTAAACCTAACCTAACCTTAACTCTAACCCTTACCCTAACCTTAGCTCCGAACCCTAATTCTAACCTTTACCCTAAACTCCCTAGAAATAGCATTTGACCTTGTGGGGACTCAATTCAATTCAATTCAAGGGGCTTTATTGGCATGGGAAACATGTGTTAGCATTGCCAAAGCAAGTGAGGTAGATAATATACAACAGAGAAATAAACAATAAAAATTAACAGTAAATATTACAGAAATTTCAAAACAATAAAGACAATAAAGACATTACAAATGTCATATATATATATATTTATATATATATATGGCACACTGTGGAATTTCCCCCAGTAGATATGGGAGTTTATCAAAATTGGATTTGTTTTCAAATTCTTTGCAGCTCAGTTTCCACCTCATTTTGTGGGCAGTGTGCACATAGCCTGTCTTTCCTTTGAGAGCCAGGTCTGTCTACGGCGGCCTTTCTCAATAGCAAGGCTATGCTCACTAAGTCTGTACATAGTCAAAGCTTTGCTTAAGTTTGGGTCAGTCACAGTGGACAGGTATTCTGCCACTGTGTACTCTCTGTTTAGGGCCAAATAGCATTCTAGTTTGCTCTGTTTTTTTGTTAATTCTTTCCAATGTGTAAAGTAATTATCTTTTTGTTTTCTCATGATTTGGTTGGGTCTAACTGTGCTGCTGTCCTGGGGCTCTGTGGGGTGTGTTTGTGAACAGAGCCCCAGGACCAGCTTGCTTAGGGGACTCTCTCTCTCTCTCTCTCTCTCTCTCTCTCTCTCTCTCTCTCTCTCTCTCTCTCTCTCTCTCTCTCTCTCTCCTCTCTCTCTCTCTCTCTCTCTCTCTCTCTCTCTCTCTCTCTCTCTCTCTCTCTCTCCGTATCTCTCTCTCTCTCTCTGTATCTCTCTCTCTCTCTCGGTGCATGCTGGGTGTTTTTGGAGTTTGAGTGTTTGGTGTGGAAAGCTCTATCCTAACTAACTTTCTTGATTCTATTCTTTTCTTTACATGTTATTTTCTATGGTGGAGGGTTAATGCAATATTTGTTTTTAGCGGTATCCAAAGTGTTTTTTTTCAAAGTTAGGGTGGAAGAGGACAGAGTAATGTTCCTGGGGGTTGGAAGGTCTAGTGTGCGCAATGGCTTCTCAGCCTAGCGCGCAGGAGACGCTGTCTATACAGCATGGGTTCAGGTGTGTTCCTGAGAACGGAGTTAAGGTGGAGGAGGTTCTGCTCGCGGTCGGTGAACAGGTAGGAGCTGAGTTTATACATTCTGCTTCTAGAATGAACAAAGCTGTGGTTGTGTTCATGAAAAGGGCAAATTTGTTCGGTAGGCTAATTTCAAGCGGAATATTTGTAAGGGATGTGTTGGTGTCAATTTCACCTCTCTCTACCCCTTCAACAAGAGTTCTAGTGGCAAATTTGCCTCCGTTTATTACGGATGATCAAATTAGGAAAGAGCTGAGTCGTTTTGGTAAGTTTGCTAGCGGTTTCCGTGTACTGTCAGCAGGTTTTCAGGCAGATGCCGTTAAGCACGTTGTTTCATTCAGGAGGCAAGTGTTTATGTTTCTGAACAATAATGAGCAACAGCTAAATGTACATTTTAAAGTGAGGCATGGGGAGGGGCTCTATGCAGGTTTTGCCAGCACAGATAGTCTACGGTGTTTTGAATGTGGGGATTTGGGGCACAAGAGCTTTGCGTGCCCACATAAAGGCCATAGACAAGGGGAGGGTACGAGTGCAAGGGGGGGAAATCGAGGTCAAAATGCAGGGGGTAAGGAGATGCAGACAGCAGAGGCTGGGCCTAGTCAGTCTAGAGATGGTGGAGAAGCAGAGGCTGGGTCTAGTCAGGCTAGAGATGGTGGAGAAGCAGAGGCTGGGTCTAGTCAGGCTAGAGATGGTGGAGAAGCAGAGGCTGGGTCTAGTCAGGCTAGAGATGGTAGGGTAGTAGAGGCTAGTCTAGTCAGGCTAGAGATGGTGGAGAAGCAGAGGCTGGGTCTAGTCAGGCTAGAGATGGTGGGGTAACTGAGGCTGGGCCTAGACATGCTATGGAGGGTGGTGCAGATGATGCTGGGCCGAGTCATGCTATGGAGGGTGGTATAGCTGAGGCTGGCCCTAGTCATGCTATGGAGGGTGGTATAGCTGAGGCTGGCCCTAGTCATGCTATGGAGGGTGGTGTAGCTGAGGCTGGCCCTAGTCATGCTATGGAGGGTGGTGCAGATGATACTGCGTCTAGTCAGGTTATTCTAGTGGATGAGGAGAGTATAGTGGGGAAGTGTAAGAGATTAGGGGAGGAGGAGGAGGGTGTCAAGAGGAAAAAGAAAAAGGGTGTGGACAAAGGCACCATGGAAATGTTGCCTGTTGCTGTGGGTGAGGCCCTAAACAGAGAGAAAGGGCAGGTGGTCAGGGTGGGAGATAGAGAAGAGGAGGAAAGTGAGTCTGAGGAAGAGGATGAGGAGTTATTTTTTTCAGACTCGTCTTCAATTGGCCCGGAGCTGACAGCCAGTCAACCAGAGGGGTCTAAGTACACGTTGAGAGAACTGACAAAGTTCCTGAATGAGAAGGGGAAAAGGGGAAAAACGTTAATCTTGAGGCTTTTTTTCCTGATCCTAGAAAGTTTGTAAGATCAGTACAACATGCTATGAGAAATGAGGGGCATGGTGTACTCTCACCCAGGAAACGGTTTAGGTTGAGGAAGTGGGTCACAACAGTGCGTAAAGGTTTACCTTCAGACACTGTTTAAATGTTTAATTTCTTACTGACACTGGGGCTTTTTGAGCTTTGCTATTGGTCTATTTCTCTGCTGGCTTTTCTCCCACTTCTTATGGAGACTCTTCGGGTAGGCTCTCTCAATATAAATGGCGCCAGAGATGCGGGAAAGAGGAGTGTGTTGGGTGAATATGTGAAACAAAAAAAAAGTACAGGTGTTGTTTCTGCAGGAGACGCATAGTGATGTGGTGAATGAAGTTGATTGGGGGCTCTGGTGGAAAGGGGCAAGTGTGTTGAGCCATGGGACAAATCTTAGTGCAGGGGTGGCAGTCCTTTTTGCACCGGGTCTGGCTGTAAAATTTGCTCCTCAAAGGAGGTGTGTAGAGGTAGGTTGCTTGTTGTTAAAGCAGAAATTAACAACATGTGTTTTGTCTTTATAAATGTGTATGCGCCTAACACAGGGAGAGAAAGAGGGGTTCTATTTGGGAGTCTTAGACAGGAACTTCACAAGTAGCGCCTGAGGAGACGCTGGTGATCGGAGGTGACTGGAACTGTACAATGGATTTTACAAAAGACAGAAATGGGGAAGAGCCTCATTCAGTGTCAGTGGGAGTGTTAAGGGACATCTTTAATCAGTTTGACCTAGTGGATGTTTGGAGAACTAAACATCCAAACACAAGACAGTATACGTGGGTGAAGGTTTTTGGGGCTAGGGTGAGTGCAGCTCGACTTGATCGTTTTTACATGTCCAGGAATCAGAGCAATAGGCTGCTGGGTGCTACCATTCTCCCAGTGGGGTTTTCGGATGACCACATAACCATGGCTTGGCTGTCTATTTCACCAGGGCCCCGGCAGGCATCTTATTGGAAGTTCAATGTAAAGCTCTTACAAGATGCCACTTTTTGCTCAGGTTTCCAGACTTTTTGGGAAAGATGGGGGCAGCGAAGAGAGGAGTATGAGTCTCTGAGTCAATGGTGGGATGTGTGGAAAGTGCAAATTCTGCTTTTCTGTCAACAGTACACAGCTCTCTCATCCTGAGAGGCTAGGAGAGTATTGGGGGAACTAGAGCGGTGTATTAGTGAGATGGAGGTAGAGATGGTGGGGCAAGGCAATGTAGGCCTCCAGGCTAACTTAGCCGAATTACGTAGGGACCTGGGCAGTTTTTTCCAGGTTAAAGCAAAGGGAGCACTTGTAAGAGCTAGGTTCTCCATGCTCAAGGAGATGGATGCTCCCAGCTCCTTCTTCTTTGGTTTGGAAAGACAGAGCAGTGAAGCCAAGGGTATGCATTGTCTACGGCTGTCTGATGGGCGGGTGACCTCTGTGGTGGGGGAGATGCGGGAGCGGACTGTGGAGTTTTATACTGAATTGTATAGGGCAGAAATGTGTGATCCTATGTGTGCTCAGGTCTTGTTCGCAGGACTCCCTAAGCTCTCTCGGGCACAGAGGGATGAAATGGACATTCCTCTGTTGTCACATGAACTGGCAGACGCAGTAACCCAGATGTCCCACGGTCGTGCACCCGGGGTCGATGGACTTCCAGTGGAATTTTACAAAAAATTCTGGGGAACAATTGGACAGGATTTCTTTTGCGTGTTGCGTGAATGCGTTGGGGTAGGAGAGTTGCCGATGAGCTGCCGTCGGGCGGCTCTGACTCTCCTGCCCAAAAAAGGGAACTTGTGTGAACTTAAGAACTGGAGGCCTGTGGCATTACTCTGTGCGGACTACAATATTTTTGCCAAGGTCCTCTCTAACAGACTGAAGTCCCATCTGGACTCTATAATACACAAGGACCAGACATATTGTGTACCGGGACGCTCAATCACGGACAACTTGTTCTTGATTAGGGACATGTTGGACTTGTCGAGAGGTTCTAATGTGAACTTTGGACTGGTCTCTTTAGATCAAGAGAAGGCTTTTGATAGAGTGGATCATGAGTATCTGTTTAATGTGATGTCTGTGTTTGGGTTTGGGAAGAGTTTTGTGACCTGTGTGAAGCTGTTGTATGCTGGGGCGTCATGTATGGTTAAGGTGGGAGGGGGGCTCAGTAGGCCAGTCTGGGTGAGACGGGGCATTAGACAAGGATGCCCTTTATCTGGGCAGCTGTACACACTAGCCATTGAGCCTTTTTTAGGACTGCTACGCAGGAGACTGCAGGGAGTGTGCTGGACAGGCATGGATGTGGTGACAGGAATTGCAGTCTCAGCATATGCAGATGATGTTTCTGTGATGGTCAGGGATGGGCAAGATATGCAGGAACTAGAGACTAGTCTGAAGGTGTACGAGGGAGCTTCATCAGCTAAGGTAAACTGGGGAAAGAGCAAATCTCTGTTATGTGGGGCATGGGGGGATAGGGCTCCTCCTCTGCTTCCAGGGGGTTTGCAGTGGGGTTGTGAAGGGCTTAAAGTGTTGGGGGTGTACCTGGGCTCGGAGAGGTGGGTCAGCAAGAACTGGGAGGGGCTGACACAGGCAGTGGTGTCAAGACTGGCCAGGTGGAGGTGGCTTCTGTCCCAAGTGTCATATAGAGGGAGGGTGCTGATAATCAACAACCTGGTGGCATCTTCCTTGTGGCATAAACTGGCTGTCCTCAACCCCCCCGCCGGTCTGCTTGCAGACCTGCAATGCAAGCTGGTGGATTTTTTTTGGTCGGGACATCACTGGCTGAAGGCAGCAGTTTTGTACATGACCGTCCACGAAGGAGGACAGGGCCTGGTGGAACTGGAGAGCAGGATGGCTGCTTTCCGACTAAAGGCGGTGCAGAGACTGCTGTACCACACTGATGTTGGCTGGAGGGAACCAGCATGCGCGCTGCTGAGGAGAGCTGGCGGATTAGGGTTGGACCAGCAGCTGTTCCTCATGAAGCTGGAGAGGCTGAATACAGCAGGTCTCTCAGAGTTTTACTCTGCGGTGCTGAGGGCCTGGCAGCTGCTAAGGCCCACACGAGAAGGGGGTGTGGTGCCTGGGCAGTGGGTGTGGGAGGAGCCCATCTTCCACAACCCAGCCATCCCTTTGAGATCGGTTCAGTCGGCCACCCTGCAGAGGCAACTGATGGCAGGGGGTTTACAAAGGCTGGGTGACCTGAGACTGCTGGGAGAGGAGGGGTGGAAAACCCCGGAGGTCTTGGCGCAACAAACAGGAATAACGTCTCTTAGGCTGCTGGAGAGATTCCTGGAGGAGGTCCAGGAGGCACTGTCTGAGCCGGTAAGGGGGGTGTTTGAGAGGCCAAAGGGAGAGGGGCCACCAATGTTCCCGTCACTGCAGGTGACGGCAGAGACTGGAGACTGGCAAGGGGGTCTGGAGGACTTGTTAGATTTTAACACTCCGAGCCTGGGGCAGTTTGAGGGGGTGGGAGGTAAAGCCCTCTACAACCTCTGCGTTAAGGTGAGGAGCATTAGAAGCCTAACAGGAGTGAAGGCACATCAGTGGCAGGGGGTATGTGGGGCGGAGAGTATGATGGGTTTTAGATGGAGGGCGCTCTACAAACCCCCAGTACCAAAGAGGTCAGGGGACCTCCAGTGGAGGGTTCTTCATGAACCCACTAACAGCTGGTTGGCAGGGGTTGATCCGGGGATTGGGCAGGGGTGTCCTTTCTGTCAAATGAAAGAAACTGTAATTCATGTGTTTTCTGTGTGCACCAGGTTAATGCCATTAATGTCTCTGTTGGAATGTCTGTGTGACAGGTTGGGGGTGGTTTTTGCTGTTGGGATGTTTATAATGGGATACAGGTATTCGAGTAAGGAGAAAGAAAAATGTGTTTTGTTGAATTTTCTGTTTGCTCAGGCAAAGTTAGCTATTTGGCTAACAAGGAGGAACAGGGTCAAAGGTGGGGGGATAACAGACCCTTTACTACTGTTTAATGGGATGGTCTCTGTGCGCCTTAGGGTTGAGTTTGAGTTCTATAAAATGATCAAATGTGTGGAGATGTTTGAGGAGATATGGTGTGTTGGGGGGGCTGTCTGTATTGCTGGGGAAGATTTACATTTACATTTAAGGTTGTAGGAGAGGGTTTTTGAGTACTTACAAATTTATACACCTTATTAATTTAGTGGAACAGCCACTTGCATTTAAATTTTAGGGGGGGAGAAGGGGGGGGAGAGTTTGAGAAGGATTACTTAAGAATTACTTCCCTATCCTAGGTATTCCTTGAAGAGGTGGGGTTTCAGGTGTCTCCTCTCTGTGGTGATTGACTCCGCTGTCCTGGCGTCTGAGGGAGTTTGTTCCACCACTGGGGGGCCAGAGCAGCAACAGTTTTGACTGGGCTGAGCGGGAACTGTACTTCCTCAGTGGTAGGGAGGCTAGCAGGCCAGAGGTGGATACCACGCATACCACTTGTTTGGGGTGTAGGGCCTGATCAGAGCCTGGAGGTACTGAGGTGCCATTACCACCACTACTACGTAGGCACCACCATGGTCTTGTACGGATGCGAGCTTCAACTGGAAGCCAGTGGACCACCCGGAGGACCACTACTTGGGAAGGTAACACCAGACCTGCGCACTGGAAGTTGTAGGGGTTTAATGGCACAGGCAGGGAGCCCAGCCAACACTACTACAGTAATCAAGACCAGATGACTAAACTGCCTGGATTAGGACCATTACCACCCTGTACCACTACTGAACCTACAGGAACGGGACACCGCCTTGATGTTAGTTGAGAACGTCAGGGTGTTGTCCAGGATCACGACGGATGTTGTAGAGCACCACCATCACTAAACTGCTATCATTACCATTACCATTACCATTACCACCCATACCACTACTACTACCACCACCATCATGGAACTGGCAGTCCTTCCCGGGAGGAAGAGGCGCTCCATCTTGCTGAGGTTCAGCTTGAGGTGGTGATCCGTCATCCACACTGATATGTCTGCCAGACATGCAGAGATGCGATTCGCCACCTGGTCATCAGAAGGGGGAAAGGAGAAGATGTTTTGGATATACGGTTGTAGGAGAGGGTTTTTGTGTATTTTTATTTATTAATTTATTTTTTATTTATTTTAGGAGTGGGGGGGTGAGTTTTAAATGAATTAAGAATGTTTCCATAAAGCAAGACCAAAAGTAAAGTCTCTCTCTCTCTCTCTCTCTCTGTCATCTCTCTCTCTCTCTCTCTACATCCATACTACAACTACCGTCATCATTACTAATACTACTACCACCACCATCACTAAACTGCTATCATTACCATTACCACCCATACCACTACTACTACCACCACCATCATTAACCTGCTATCATTACCATTACCACCCATACCACTACTACCACCACCATCACTAACCTGCTATCATTACCATTA